>NW_028129481.1:0-2500 GCF_055761805.1 Camellia sinensis
ATGCCTGCTCTGACCGAGATCTTTGGGGATGATTCTGTACTACAGTTCGGCGGAGGAACTTTAGGACACCCTTGGGGAAATGCACCGGGTGCCGTAGCTAATCGAGTAGCTCTAGAAGCATGTGTACAGGCTCGTAATGAAGGACGTGATCTTGCTCGTGAGGGTAATGAAATTATACGTGAGGCTAGCAAATGGAGTCCTGAACTAGCTGCTGCTTGTGAGGTATGGAAGGAGATCAAATTTGAATTCCCAGCAATGGATACTTTGTAATTCAGTAATTACCGTTCGTTCTCTTAATTGAATTGCAATTAAACTCGGCCCAATCTTTTACTAAAAGGATTGAGCCGAATACAAAAATTCTATTGCATCTATTTTGGATAGATACATACTTATCTAGATATACAAGATTTTGAATTAAATAAAAAATCTAAGACTAAACAACTCAAATGTTTCTATTGTTGTGTTGGATCCACAATGAATCCTATGGATCCTTAGGATTGGTGTATTCTTTTATATCTTGTAGTTTCCGTGGATCGAGCTAAGTATCACAACTTTTTCTACCCATCCTGTATATTGTCTTTTTCGTTTTGTGTTGAAATAGAAATTTAACTTATTACTTATTATTAGTTAGTTATTAGACGAGATTTTACGAACAAAAATCTTTATTAGGAGAGAACAAATGTTTCTTTTTTTTTTTCAATACTCACACTCCTTATTAGTTAATAATCCTAGTGATTCGATTTATATGTTTATTCGGATAGGAAATAGGATATTCAAATAAACGATTTTTTATCGAATGACTATTCATCTATTGTATTTTCATGCAAATAGGGGGCAAGAAAACTATATGAAAAAATGGCGGTTCAATTCGATATTGTCTAAGAAGGAGTTAGAACACAGGTGTAGGTTAAGTAAATCAATGAATAGTCTTGGTCCTATTGAAAATACCAGTGAAAGTGAAGATCCGAATAGAAATGATAGGGATAAAAACATTCATAGTTGGAATGATAGTGACAGTTCTAGTTACAGTAATGTTGATCATTTATTCGGCGTCAAGGACATTCAGAATTTCATCTCTGATGACACTTTTTTAGTTAGGGATAGTAATGGGGGCGGTTATTCCATATATTTTGATATTGAAAATCAGATTTTTGAGATTAACAAAGATCGTTCTTTTCTGAGTGAACTAGAAAGTTATTTTTATAGTTATCGGAATTCTGGTTATCTGAATAATGGATCTAAGAGTGAGGATCCCTACTATGATCGTTACATGTATGATACTCAATATAGTTGGAATAATCACATTAATAGTTGCATTGACAGTTATCTTCATTCTCAAATCCGTATTGATACTTACATTGTAAGTGGTAGTAACAATTACAGTGACAGTTACATTTATAGTTCCGTTTGTGGTGAAAGTGGAAATAGTAGTGAAAGCGAGAGTTCCAGTATAAGAACTAGCACGAATGGGAGTGATTTAAATATAAGAGAAAGTGCTAATGATCTCGATGTAACTCAAAAATACAAGCATTTGTGGGTTCAATGCGAAAATTGTTATGGATTAAATTATAAGAAATTTTGTAAGTCAAAAATGAATATTTGTGAACAGTGTGGATATCATTTGAAAATGAATAGCTCAGATAGAATTGAACTTTTGATTGATCCAGGCACTTGGGATCCTATGGATGAAGACATGGTTTCTCTGGATCCCATTGAATTTCATTCAGAGGAGGAGCCTTATAAAGATCGTATCGATTCTTATCAAAGAAAGACAGGATTAACCGAGGCTGTTCAAACAGGCATAGGCCAACTAAATGGTATTCCCGTAGCAATTGGGGTTATGGATTTTCAGTTTATGGGGGTAGTATGGGATCCGTAGTCGGGGAAAAAATTACCCGCTTGATCGAGCATGCTACCAAAAAATTTCTACCTCTTATTATAGTGTGTGCTTCTGGGGGTGCACGTATGCAAGAAGGAAGTTTGAGCTTAATGCAAATGGCTAAAATATCTTCTGCTTTATATGATTATCAATCAAATAAAAATTATTTTATATATCAATCCTGACATCTCCTACTACTGGTGGGGTGACAGCTAGTTTTGGTATGTTGGGGGATATCATTATTGCCGAACCCAATGCCTACATTGCATTTGCGGGTAAAAGAGTAATTGAACAAACATTGAATAAAACAGTACCTGAAGGTTCACAAGCAGCCGAATATTTATTCCAGAAGGGCTTATTCGATCTAATCGTACCACGTAATCCTTTAAAAAGCGTTCTGAGTGAGTTATTTCAGCTCCACGCTTTCTTTCCTTTGAATAAAAATTCAATCAAGTAGAGTATTAAGTTTCATTATTTTATTTGTAATTAGTTTATCGGAATCAAAGTCAAAATCAGAAGAATGGGGTTTTTTTTGGTGACATAAGATCTAATTGTAGAAAGAATCAAAAGTTGCGGATAATTCTTTTTTTTTTTTTACTAATATTCTTTTTACTAATATTT
>NW_028129486.1:0-39838 GCF_055761805.1 Camellia sinensis
AAATTATCGACAAATTCTTAGTAAATTACTCAATAAATTCTCAGTAAATTACTCAATAAATTCTCACTAAATTACTTAGTAAATTTCTGAATAAAACACTCGCAAAATTCTCAATAACTTAGTCAGCAAAATCTTAGCGAATTCCTAGAAAATTCAGAGTAAATTCTCGGAAAATTATCAGAAAATTTTTTGTGAATTTTTCTGTAAATTCTAAGTAAATTATTCAGTAAATTCTCAGAAAATTCTTTATAAATTTTTGGTCAATTACTCATTAAATTCGCAATAAATTCTCAGTAAATTACTTGGTAAGTTCTTAGTAAATTCTCTATAAATTACTTAGAAATTATCTTTAAATTTTTAGTAAATTACTCAATAAATTCTCAGTAAATTCTCAATAAATTACTAGCATAATTCTCAAAAAGTATTCAATAAATTCTTAGTAAATTCTCACAAAATTCAAAGTAAATTTTCAAAAAATTATGAAAAAGTTTTTTTGTGAATTACTCAATAAATTCTGAGTAAATTACTCAGTAAATTTCTTGGAAATTTTTTTCGTAAATTCACAATAAATTTTTAGTAATTACTCAGCAAATTACTCTATAAATTCTTAATAAATTCCTAGTAAATTCTCTATAAATTACTCGTTAAATCTTTAATAAATTCTCTGTAAATTACTCAGTAAATTATCTGTAAATTCTCAATAAATTATTCTGCAAATTCTCTAAAAATTACACAATAAATTATTAGAAAATTATCTGTAAATTCCTAGTAAATTACTTGATAAATTCTCTGTAAATTACTGAATAAATTCTCAGTAAATTACTCTCTAAATTATCAATAAATTATCACTAAATTTCTCAGCAAATTACTCGCAAAATACTAAGTAAATTATTCAGTAAATTTTCAAAAAATTCTGAGTAAGAAAATTATTACAAAATTTGCTTTGAATTACTTAAAATTATGAGTAAATTACTCCGTAAATTATGTATAAATTTTTGGTAAATTAATCAGTAAATTCACAGAAAATTCTTAGTAAATTACTCAGCAAATTCCTAATAAATTCACAATAAATTACTCGTTAAATTTTCAATCAATTCCTTGTAAATTACTCAGTAATTTATTGGTAAATTCTCAGTAAATTCTTAACCAATTACGCAACAAATTACTCAGTAAATTATCGAAAAATTACTTAGTAAATTACTCTGTGAATTCTCAGAAAATTATCTGTAAATGTTTAGGAAATTATTCAATAAATTCTAAGCAAATTACTCAGTAAATTCTTAATAAATTACTCCGTAAATTCTCCGAAAATTCTCAGTAAATTACTTAGTAAATTCTCAGTAAATTACCCAGTAAATTCCAACTAAGTTACTGAGTGAATTACTCAGTAATTTATCAGAAAATTACTTTGTAAATTCATAGTAAACTCTCCGTACATTGCGCAATAAATTATCGACAAATTCTTAGTAAATTACTCAATAAATTCTCAGTAAATTACTCAATAAATTCTCACTAAATTACTTAGTAAATTTCTGAATAAAACACTCGCAAAATTCTCAATAACTTAGTCAGCAAAATCTTAGCGAATTCCTAGAAAATTCAGAGTAAATTCTCGGAAAATTATCAGAAAATTTTTTGTGAATTTTTCTGTAAATTCTAAGTAAATTATTCAGTAAATTCTCAGAAAATTCTTTATAAATTTTTGGTCAATTACTCATTAAATTCGCAATAAATTCTCAGTAAATTACTTGGTAAGTTCTTAGTAAATTCTCTATAAATTACTTAGAAATTATCTTTAAATTTTTAGTAAATTACTCAATAAATTCTCAGTAAATTCTCAATAAATTACTAGCATAATTCTCAAAAAGTATTCAATAAATTCTTAGTAAATTCTCACAAAATTCAAAGTAAATTTTCAAAAAATTATGAAAAAGTTTTTTTGTGAATTACTCAATAAATTCTGAGTAAATTACTCAGTAAATTTCTTGGAAATTTTTTTCGTAAATTCACAATAAATTTTTAGTAATTACTCAGCAAATTACTCTATAAATTCTTAATAAATTCCTAGTAAATTCTCTATAAATTACTCGTTAAATCTTTAATAAATTCTCTGTAAATTACTCAGTAAATTATCTGTAAATTCTCAATAAATTATTCTGCAAATTCTCTAAAAATTACACAATAAATTATTAGAAAATTATCTATAAATTCCTAGTAAATTACTTGATAAATTCTCTGTAAATTACTGAATAAATTCTCAGTAAATTACTCTCTAAATTATCAATAAATTATCACTAAATTTCTCAGCAAATTACTCGCAAAATACTAAGTAAATTATTCAGTAAATTTTCAAAAAATTCTGAGTAAGAAAATTATTACAAAATTTGCTTTGAATTACTTAAAATTATGAGTAAATTACTCCGTAAATTATGTATAAATTTTTGGTAAATTAATCAGTAAATTCACAGAAAATTCTTAGTAAATTACTCAGCAAATTCCTAATAAATTCACAATAAATTACTCGTTAAATTTTCAATCAATTCCTTGTAAATTACTCAGTAATTTATTGGTAAATTCTCAGTAAATTCTTAACCAATTACGCAACAAATTACTCAGTAAATTATCGAAAAATTACTTAGTAAATTACTCTGTGAATTCTCAGAAAATTATCTGTAAATGTTTAGGAAATTATTCAATAAATTCTAAGCAAATTACTCAGTAAATTCTTAATAAATTACTCCGTAAATTCTCCGAAAATTCTCAGTAAATTACTTAGTAAATTCTCAGTAAATTACCCAGTAAATTCCAACTAAGTTACTGAGTGAATTACTCAGTAATTTATCAGAAAATTACTTTGTAAATTCATAGTAAACTCTCCGTACATTGCGCAATAAATTATCGACAAATTCTTAGTAAATTACTCAATAAATTCTCAGTAAATTACTCAATAAATTCTCACTAAATTACTTAGTAAATTTCTGAATAAAACACTCGCAAAATTCTCAATAACTTAGTCAGCAAAATCTTAGCGAATTCCTAGAAAATTCAGAGTAAATTCTCGGAAAATTATCAGAAAATTTTTTGTGAATTTTTCTGTAAATTCTAAGTAAATTATTCAGTAAATTCTCAGAAAATTCTTTATAAATTTTTGGTCAATTACTCATTAAATTCGCAATAAATTCTCAGTAAATTACTTGGTAAGTTCTTAGTAAATTCTCTATAAATTACTTAGAAATTATCTTTAAATTTTTAGTAAATTACTCAATAAATTCTCAGTAAATTCTCAATAAATTACTAGCATAATTCTCAAAAAGTATTCAATAAATTCTTAGTAAATTCTCACAAAATTCAAAGTAAATTTTCAAAAAATTATGAAAAAGTTTTTTTGTGAATTACTCAATAAATTCTGAGTAAATTACTCAGTAAATTTCTTGGAAATTTTTTTCGTAAATTCACAATAAATTTTTAGTAATTACTCAGCAAATTACTCTATAAATTCTTAATAAATTCCTAGTAAATTCTCTATAAATTACTCGTTAAATCTTTAATAAATTCTCTGTAAATTACTCAGTAAATTATCTGTAAATTCTCAATAAATTATTCTGCAAATTCTCTAAAAATTACACAATAAATTATTAGAAAATTATCTGTAAATTCCTAGTAAATTACTTGATAAATTCTCTGTAAATTACTGAATAAATTCTCAGTAAATTACTCTCTAAATTATCAATAAATTATCACTAAATTTCTCAGCAAATTACTCGCAAAATACTAAGTAAATTATTCAGTAAATTTTCAAAAAATTCTGAGTAAGAAAATTATTACAAAATTTGCTTTGAATTACTTAAAATTATGAGTAAATTACTCCGTAAATTATGTATAAATTTTTGGTAAATTAATCAGTAAATTCACAGAAAATTCTTAGTAAATTACTCAGCAAATTCCTAATAAATTCACAATAAATTACTCGTTAAATTTTCAATCAATTCCTTGTAAATTACTCAGTAATTTATTGGTAAATTCTCAGTAAATTCTTAACCAATTACGCAACAAATTACTCAGTAAATTATCGAAAAATTACTTAGTAAATTACTCTGTGAATTCTCAGAAAATTATCTGTAAATGTTTAGGAAATTATTCAATAAATTCTAAGCAAATTACTCAGTAAATTCTTAATAAATTACTCCGTAAATTCTCCGAAAATTCTCAGTAAATTACTTAGTAAATTCTCAGTAAATTACCCAGTAAATTCCAACTAAGTTACTGAGTGAATTACTCAGTAATTTATCAGAAAATTACTTTGTAAATTCATAGTAAACTCTCCGTACATTGCGCAATAAATTATCGACAAATTCTTAGTAAATTACTCAATAAATTCTCAGTAAATTACTCAATAAATTCTCACTAAATTACTTAGTAAATTTCTGAATAAAACACTCGCAAAATTCTCAATAACTTAGTCAGCAAAATCTTAGCGAATTCCTAGAAAATTCAGAGTAAATTCTCGGAAAATTATCAGAAAATTTTTTGTGAATTTTTCTGTAAATTCTAAGTAAATTATTCAGTAAATTCTCAGAAAATTCTTTATAAATTTTTGGTCAATTACTCATTAAATTCGCAATAAATTCTCAGTAAATTACTTGGTAAGTTCTTAGTAAATTCTCTATAAATTACTTAGAAATTATCTTTAAATTTTTAGTAAATTACTCAATAAATTCTCAGTAAATTCTCAATAAATTACTAGCATAATTCTCAAAAAGTATTCAATAAATTCTTAGTAAATTCTCACAAAATTCAAAGTAAATTTTCAAAAAATTATGAAAAAGTTTTTTTGTGAATTACTCAATAAATTCTGAGTAAATTACTCAGTAAATTTCTTGGAAATTTTTTTCGTAAATTCACAATAAATTTTTAGTAATTACTCAGCAAATTACTCTATAAATTCTTAATAAATTCCTAGTAAATTCTCTATAAATTACTCGTTAAATCTTTAATAAATTCTCTGTAAATTACTCAGTAAATTATCTGTAAATTCTCAATAAATTATTCTGCAAATTCTCTAAAAATTACACAATAAATTATTAGAAAATTATCTGTAAATTCCTAGTAAATTACTTGATAAATTCTCTGTAAATTACTGAATAAATTCTCAGTAAATTACTCTCTAAATTATCAATAAATTATCACTAAATTTCTCAGCAAATTACTCGCAAAATACTAAGTAAATTATTCAGTAAATTTTCAAAAAATTCTGAGTAAGAAAATTATTACAAAATTTGCTTTGAATTACTTAAAATTATGAGTAAATTACTCCGTAAATTATGTATAAATTTTTGGTAAATTAATCAGTAAATTCACAGAAAATTCTTAGTAAATTACTCAGCAAATTCCTAATAAATTCACAATAAATTACTCGTTAAATTTTCAATCAATTCCTTGTAAATTACTCAGTAATTTATTGGTAAATTCTCAGTAAATTCTTAACCAATTACGCAACAAATTACTCAGTAAATTATCGAAAAATTACTTAGTAAATTACTCTGTGAATTCTCAGAAAATTATCTGTAAATGTTTAGGAAATTATTCAATAAATTCTAAGCAAATTACTCAGTAAATTCTTAATAAATTACTCCGTAAATTCTCCGAAAATTCTCAGTAAATTACTTAGTAAATTCTCAGTAAATTACCCAGTAAATTCCAACTAAGTTACTGAGTGAATTACTCAGTAATTTATCAGAAAATTACTTTGTAAATTCATAGTAAACTCTCCGTACATTGCGCAATAAATTATCGACAAATTCTTAGTAAATTACTCAATAAATTCTCAGTAAATTACTCAATAAATTCTCACTAAATTACTTAGTAAATTTCTGAATAAAACACTCGCAAAATTCTCAATAACTTAGTCAGCAAAATCTTAGCGAATTCCTAGAAAATTCAGAGTAAATTCTCGGAAAATTATCAGAAAATTTTTTGTGAATTTTTCTGTAAATTCTAAGTAAATTATTCAGTAAATTCTCAGAAAATTCTTTATAAATTTTTGGTCAATTACTCATTAAATTCGCAATAAATTCTCAGTAAATTACTTGGTAAGTTCTTAGTAAATTCTCTATAAATTACTTAGAAATTATCTTTAAATTTTTAGTAAATTACTCAATAAATTCTCAGTAAATTCTCAATAAATTACTAGCATAATTCTCAAAAAGTATTCAATAAATTCTTAGTAAATTCTCACAAAATTCAAAGTAAATTTTCAAAAAATTATGAAAAAGTTTTTTTGTGAATTACTCAATAAATTCTGAGTAAATTACTCAGTAAATTTCTTGGAAATTTTTTTCGTAAATTCACAATAAATTTTTAGTAATTACTCAGCAAATTACTCTATAAATTCTTAATAAATTCCTAGTAAATTCTCTATAAATTACTCGTTAAATCTTTAATAAATTCTCTGTAAATTACTCAGTAAATTATCTGTAAATTCTCAATAAATTATTCTGCAAATTCTCTAAAAATTACACAATAAATTATTAGAAAATTATCTGTAAATTCCTAGTAAATTACTTGATAAATTCTCTGTAAATTACTGAATAAATTCTCAGTAAATTACTCTCTAAATTATCAATAAATTATCACTAAATTTCTCAGCAAATTACTCGCAAAATACTAAGTAAATTATTCAGTAAATTTTCAAAAAATTCTGAGTAAGAAAATTATTACAAAATTTGCTTTGAATTACTTAAAATTATGAGTAAATTACTCCGTAAATTATGTATAAATTTTTGGTAAATTAATCAGTAAATTCACAGAAAATTCTTAGTAAATTACTCAGCAAATTCCTAATAAATTCACAATAAATTACTCGTTAAATTTTCAATCAATTCCTTGTAAATTACTCAGTAATTTATTGGTAAATTCTCAGTAAATTCTTAACCAATTACGCAACAAATTACTCAGTAAATTATCGAAAAATTACTTAGTAAATTACTCTGTGAATTCTCAGAAAATTATCTGTAAATGTTTAGGAAATTATTCAATAAATTCTAAGCAAATTACTCAGTAAATTCTTAATAAATTACTCCGTAAATTCTCCGAAAATTCTCAGTAAATTACTTAGTAAATTCTCAGTAAATTACCCAGTAAATTCCAACTAAGTTACTGAGTGAATTACTCAGTAATTTATCAGAAAATTACTTTGTAAATTCATAGTAAACTCTCCGTACATTGCGCAATAAATTATCGACAAATTCTTAGTAAATTACTCAATAAATTCTCAGTAAATTACTCAATAAATTCTCACTAAATTACTTAGTAAATTTCTGAATAAAACACTCGCAAAATTCTCAATAACTTAGTCAGCAAAATCTTAGCGAATTCCTAGAAAATTCAGAGTAAATTCTCGGAAAATTATCAGAAAATTTTTTGTGAATTTTTCTGTAAATTCTAAGTAAATTATTCAGTAAATTCTCAGAAAATTCTTTATAAATTTTTGGTCAATTACTCATTAAATTCGCAATAAATTCTCAGTAAATTACTTGGTAAGTTCTTAGTAAATTCTCTATAAATTACTTAGAAATTATCTTTAAATTTTTAGTAAATTACTCAATAAATTCTCAGTAAATTCTCAATAAATTACTAGCATAATTCTCAAAAAGTATTCAATAAATTCTTAGTAAATTCTCACAAAATTCAAAGTAAATTTTCAAAAAATTATGAAAAAGTTTTTTTGTGAATTACTCAATAAATTCTGAGTAAATTACTCAGTAAATTTCTTGGAAATTTTTTTCGTAAATTCACAATAAATTTTTAGTAATTACTCAGCAAATTACTCTATAAATTCTTAATAAATTCCTAGTAAATTCTCTATAAATTACTCGTTAAATCTTTAATAAATTCTCTGTAAATTACTCAGTAAATTATCTGTAAATTCTCAATAAATTATTCTGCAAATTCTCTAAAAATTACACAATAAATTATTAGAAAATTATCTGTAAATTCCTAGTAAATTACTTGATAAATTCTCTGTAAATTACTGAATAAATTCTCAGTAAATTACTCTCTAAATTATCAATAAATTATCACTAAATTTCTCAGCAAATTACTCGCAAAATACTAAGTAAATTATTCAGTAAATTTTCAAAAAATTCTGAGTAAGAAAATTATTACAAAATTTGCTTTGAATTACTTAAAATTATGAGTAAATTACTCCGTAAATTATGTATAAATTTTTGGTAAATTAATCAGTAAATTCACAGAAAATTCTTAGTAAATTACTCAGCAAATTCCTAATAAATTCACAATAAATTACTCGTTAAATTTTCAATCAATTCCTTGTAAATTACTCAGTAATTTATTGGTAAATTCTCAGTAAATTCTTAACCAATTACGCAACAAATTACTCAGTAAATTATCGAAAAATTACTTAGTAAATTACTCTGTGAATTCTCAGAAAATTATCTGTAAATGTTTAGGAAATTATTCAATAAATTCTAAGCAAATTACTCAGTAAATTCTTAATAAATTACTCCGTAAATTCTCCGAAAATTCTCAGTAAATTACTTAGTAAATTCTCAGTAAATTACCCAGTAAATTCCAACTAAGTTACTGAGTGAATTACTCAGTAATTTATCAGAAAATTACTTTGTAAATTCATAGTAAACTCTCCGTACATTGCGCAATAAATTATCGACAAATTCTTAGTAAATTACTCAATAAATTCTCAGTAAATTACTCAATAAATTCTCACTAAATTACTTAGTAAATTTCTGAATAAAACACTCGCAAAATTCTCAATAACTTAGTCAGCAAAATCTTAGCGAATTCCTAGAAAATTCAGAGTAAATTCTCGGAAAATTATCAGAAAATTTTTTGTGAATTTTTCTGTAAATTCTAAGTAAATTATTCAGTAAATTCTCAGAAAATTCTTTATAAATTTTTGGTCAATTACTCATTAAATTCGCAATAAATTCTCAGTAAATTACTTGGTAAGTTCTTAGTAAATTCTCTATAAATTACTTAGAAATTATCTTTAAATTTTTAGTAAATTACTCAATAAATTCTCAGTAAATTCTCAATAAATTACTAGCATAATTCTCAAAAAGTATTCAATAAATTCTTAGTAAATTCTCACAAAATTCAAAGTAAATTTTCAAAAAATTATGAAAAAGTTTTTTTGTGAATTACTCAATAAATTCTGAGTAAATTACTCAGTAAATTTCTTGGAAATTTTTTTCGTAAATTCACAATAAATTTTTAGTAATTACTCAGCAAATTACTCTATAAATTCTTAATAAATTCCTAGTAAATTCTCTATAAATTACTCGTTAAATCTTTAATAAATTCTCTGTAAATTACTCAGTAAATTATCTGTAAATTCTCAATAAATTATTCTGCAAATTCTCTAAAAATTACACAATAAATTATTAGAAAATTATCTGTAAATTCCTAGTAAATTACTTGATAAATTCTCTGTAAATTACTGAATAAATTCTCAGTAAATTACTCTCTAAATTATCAATAAATTATCACTAAATTTCTCAGCAAATTACTCGCAAAATACTAAGTAAATTATTCAGTAAATTTTCAAAAAATTCTGAGTAAGAAAATTATTACAAAATTTGCTTTGAATTACTTAAAATTATGAGTAAATTACTCCGTAAATTATGTATAAATTTTTGGTAAATTAATCAGTAAATTCACAGAAAATTCTTAGTAAATTACTCAGCAAATTCCTAATAAATTCACAATAAATTACTCGTTAAATTTTCAATCAATTCCTTGTAAATTACTCAGTAATTTATTGGTAAATTCTCAGTAAATTCTTAACCAATTACGCAACAAATTACTCAGTAAATTATCGAAAAATTACTTAGTAAATTACTCTGTGAATTCTCAGAAAATTATCTGTAAATGTTTAGGAAATTATTCAATAAATTCTAAGCAAATTACTCAGTAAATTCTTAATAAATTACTCCGTAAATTCTCCGAAAATTCTCAGTAAATTACTTAGTAAATTCTCAGTAAATTACCCAGTAAATTCCAACTAAGTTACTGAGTGAATTACTCAGTAATTTATCAGAAAATTACTTTGTAAATTCATAGTAAACTCTCCGTACATTGCGCAATAAATTATCGACAAATTCTTAGTAAATTACTCAATAAATTCTCAGTAAATTACTCAATAAATTCTCACTAAATTACTTAGTAAATTTCTGAATAAAACACTCGCAAAATTCTCAATAACTTAGTCAGCAAAATCTTAGCGAATTCCTAGAAAATTCAGAGTAAATTCTCGGAAAATTATCAGAAAATTTTTTGTGAATTTTTCTGTAAATTCTAAGTAAATTATTCAGTAAATTCTCAGAAAATTCTTTATAAATTTTTGGTCAATTACTCATTAAATTCGCAATAAATTCTCAGTAAATTACTTGGTAAGTTCTTAGTAAATTCTCTATAAATTACTTAGAAATTATCTTTAAATTTTTAGTAAATTACTCAATAAATTCTCAGTAAATTCTCAATAAATTACTAGCATAATTCTCAAAAAGTATTCAATAAATTCTTAGTAAATTTCTCACAAAATTCAAAGTAAATTTTCAAAAAATTATGAAAAAGTTTTTTTGTGAATTACTCAATAAATTCTGAGTAAATTACTCAGTAAATTTCTTGGAAATTTTTTTCGTAAATTCACAATAAATTTTTAGTAATTACTCAGCAAATTACTCTATAAATTCTTAATAAATTCCTAGTAAATTCTCTATAAATTACTCGTTAAATCTTTAATAAATTCTCTGTAAATTACTCAGTAAATTATCTGTAAATTCTCAATAAATTATTCTGCAAATTCTCTAAAATTACACAATAAATTATTAGAAAATTATCTGTAAATTCCTAGTAAATTACTTGATAAATTCTCTGTAAATTACTGAATAAATTCTCAGTAAATTACTCTCTAAATTATCAATAAATTATCACTAAATTTCTCAGCAAATTACTCGCAAAATACTAAGTAAATTATTCAGTAAATTTTCAAAAAATTCTGAGTAAGAAAATTATTACAAAATTTGCTTTGAATTACTTAAAATTATGAGTAAATTACTCCGTAAATTATGTATAAATTTTTGGTAAATTAATCAGTAAATTCACAGAAAATTCTTAGTAAATTACTCAGCAAATTCCTAATAAATTCACAATAAATTACTCGTTAAATTTTCAATCAATTCCTTGTAAATTACTCAGTAATTTATTGGTAAATTCTCAGTAAATTCTTAACCAATTACGCAACAAATTACTCAGTAAATTATCGAAAAATTACTTAGTAAATTACTCTGTGAATTCTCAGAAAATTATCTGTAAATGTTTAGGAAATTATTCAATAAATTCTAAGCAAATTACTCAGTAAATTCTTAATAAATTACTCCGTAAATTCTCCGAAAATTCTCAGTAAATTACTTAGTAAATTCTCAGTAAATTACCCAGTAAATTCCAACTAAGTTACTGAGTGAATTACTCAGTAATTTATCAGAAAATTACTTTGTAAATTCATAGTAAACTCTCCGTACATTGCGCAATAAATTATCGACAAATTCTTAGTAAATTACTCAATAAATTCTCAGTAAATTACTCAATAAATTCTCACTAAATTACTTAGTAAATTTCTGAATAAAACACTCGCAAAATTCTCAATAACTTAGTCAGCAAAATCTTAGCGAATTCCTAGAAAATTCAGAGTAAATTCTCGGAAAATTATCAGAAAATTTTTTGTGAATTTTTCTGTAAATTCTAAGTAAATTATTCAGTAAATTCTCAGAAAATTCTTTATAAATTTTTGGTCAATTACTCATTAAATTCGCAATAAATTCTCAGTAAATTACTTGGTAAGTTCTTAGTAAATTCTCTATAAATTACTTAGAAATTATCTTTAAATTTTTAGTAAATTACTCAATAAATTCTCAGTAAAATTCTCAATAAATTACTAGCATAATTCTCAAAAAGTATTCAATAAATTCTTAGTAAATTCTCACAAAATTCAAAGTAAATTTTCAAAAAATTATGAAAAAGTTTTTTTGTGAATTACTCAATAAATTCTGAGTAAATTACTCAGTAAATTTCTTGGAAATTTTTTTCGTAAATTCACAATAAATTTTTAGTAATTACTCAGCAAATTACTCTATAAATTCTTAATAAATTCCTAGTAAATTCTCTATAAATTACTCGTTAAATCTTTAATAAATTCTCTGTAAATTACTCAGTAAATTATCTGTAAATTCTCAATAAATTATTCTGCAAATTCTCTAAAAATTACACAATAAATTATTAGAAAATTATCTGTAAATTCCTAGTAAATTACTTGATAAATTCTCTGTAAATTACTGAATAAATTCTCAGTAAATTACTCTCTAAATTATCAATAAATTATCACTAAATTTCTCAGCAAATTACTCGCAAAATACTAAGTAAATTATTCAGTAAATTTTCAAAAAATTCTGAGTAAGAAAATTATTACAAAATTTGCTTTGAATTACTTAAAATTATGAGTAAATTACTCCGTAAATTATGTATAAATTTTTGGTAAATTAATCAGTAAATTCACAGAAAATTCTTAGTAAATTACTCAGCAAATTCCTAATAAATTCACAATAAATTACTCGTTAAATTTTCAATCAATTCCTTGTAAATTACTCAGTAATTTATTGGTAAATTCTCAGTAAATTCTTAACCAATTACGCAACAAATTACTCAGTAAATTATCGAAAAATTACTTAGTAAATTACTCTGTGAATTCTCAGAAAATTATCTGTAAATGTTTAGGAAATTATTCAATAAATTCTAAGCAAATTACTCAGTAAATTCTTAATAAATTACTCCGTAAATTCTCCGAAAATTCTCAGTAAATTACTTAGTAAATTCTCAGTAAATTACCCAGTAAATTCCAACTAAGTTACTGAGTGAATTACTCAGTAATTTATCAGAAAATTACTTTGTAAATTCATAGTAAACTCTCCGTACATTGCGCAATAAATTATCGACAAATTCTTAGTAAATTACTCAATAAATTCTCAGTAAATTACTCAATAAATTCTCACTAAATTACTTAGTAAATTTCTGAATAAAACACTCGCAAAATTCTCAATAACTTAGTCAGCAAAATCTTAGCGAATTCCTAGAAAATTCAGAGTAAATTCTCGGAAAATTATCAGAAAATTTTTTGTGAATTTTTCTGTAAATTCTAAGTAAATTATTCAGTAAATTCTCAGAAAATTCTTTATAAATTTTTGGTCAATTACTCATTAAATTCGCAATAAATTCTCAGTAAATTACTTGGTAAGTTCTTAGTAAATTCTCTATAAATTACTTAGAAATTATCTTTAAATTTTTAGTAAATTACTCAATAAATTCTCAGTAAATTCTCAATAAATTACTAGCATAATTCTCAAAAAGTATTCAATAAATTCTTAGTAAATTCTCACAAAATTCAAAGTAAATTTTCAAAAAATTATGAAAAAGTTTTTTTGTGAATTACTCAATAAATTCTGAGTAAATTACTCAGTAAATTTCTTGGAAATTTTTTTCGTAAATTCACAATAAATTTTTAGTAATTACTCAGCAAATTACTCTATAAATTCTTAATAAATTCCTAGTAAATTCTCTATAAATTACTCGTTAAATCTTTAATAAATTCTCTGTAAATTACTCAGTAAATTATCTGTAAATTCTCAATAAATTATTCTGCAAATTCTCTAAAAATTACACAATAAATTATTAGAAAATTATCTGTAAATTCCTAGTAAATTACTTGATAAATTCTCTGTAAATTACTGAATAAATTCTCAGTAAATTACTCTCTAAATTATCAATAAATTATCACTAAATTTCTCAGCAAATTACTCGCAAAATACTAAGTAAATTATTCAGTAAATTTTCAAAAAATTCTGAGTAAGAAAATTATTACAAAAATTTGCTTTGAATTACTTAAAATTATGAGTAAATTACTCCGTAAATTATGTATAAATTTTTGGTAAATTAATCAGTAAATTCACAGAAAATTCTTAGTAAATTACTCAGCAAATTCCTAATAAATTCACAATAAATTACTCGTTAAATTTTCAATCAATTCCTTGTAAATTACTCAGTAATTTATTGGTAAATTCTCAGTAAATTCTTAACCAATTACGCAACAAATTACTCAGTAAATTATCGAAAAATTACTTAGTAAATTACTCTGTGAATTCTCAGAAAATTATCTGTAAATGTTTAGGAAATTATTCAATAAATTCTAAGCAAATTACTCAGTAAATTCTTAATAAATTACTCCGTAAATTCTCCGAAAATTCTCAGTAAATTACTTAGTAAATTCTCAGTAAATTACCCAGTAAATTCCAACTAAGTTACTGAGTGAATTACTCAGTAATTTATCAGAAAATTACTTTGTAAATTCATAGTAAACTCTCCGTACATTGCGCAATAAATTATCGACAAATTCTTAGTAAATTACTCAATAAATTCTCAGTAAATTACTCAATAAATTCTCACTAAATTACTTAGTAAATTTCTGAATAAAACACTCGCAAAATTCTCAATAACTTAGTCAGCAAAAATCTTAGCGAATTCCTAGAAAATTCAGAGTAAATTCTCGGAAAATTATCAGAAAATTTTTTGTGAATTTTTCTGTAAATTCTAAGTAAATTATTCAGTAAATTCTCAGAAAATTCTTTATAAATTTTTGGTCAATTACTCATTAAATTCGCAATAAATTCTCAGTAAATTACTTGGTAAGTTCTTAGTAAATTCTCTATAAATTACTTAGAAATTATCTTTAAATTTTTAGTAAATTACTCAATAAATTCTCAGTAAATTCTCAATAAATTACTAGCATAATTCTCAAAAAGTATTCAATAAATTCTTAGTAAATTCTCACAAAATTCAAAGTAAATTTTCAAAAAATTATGAAAAAGTTTTTTTGTGAATTACTCAATAAATTCTGAGTAAATTACTCAGTAAATTTCTTGGAAATTTTTTTCGTAAATTCACAATAAATTTTTAGTAATTACTCAGCAAATTACTCTATAAATTCTTAATAAATTCCTAGTAAATTCTCTATAAATTACTCGTTAAATCTTTAATAAATTCTCTGTAAATTACTCAGTAAATTATCTGTAAATTCTCAATAAATTATTCTGCAAATTCTCTAAAAATTACACAATAAATTATTAGAAAATTATCTGTAAATTCCTAGTAAATTACTTGATAAATTCTCTGTAAATTACTGAATAAATTCTCAGTAAATTACTCTCTAAATTATCAATAAATTATCACTAAATTTCTCAGCAAATTACTCGCAAAATACTAAGTAAATTATTCAGTAAATTTTCAAAAATTCTGAGTAAGAAAATTATTACAAAATTTGCTTTGAATTACTTAAAATTATGAGTAAATTACTCCGTAAATTATGTATAAATTTTTGGTAAATTAATCAGTAAATTCACAGAAAATTCTTAGTAAATTACTCAGCAAATTCCTAATAAATTCACAATAAATACTCGTTAAATTTTCAATCAATTCCTTGTAAATTACTCAGTAATTTATTGGTAAATTCTCAGTAAATTCTTAACCAATTACGCAACAAATTACTCAGTAAATTATCGAAAAATTACTTAGTAAATTACTCTGTGAATTCTCAGAAAATTATCTGTAAATGTTTAGGAAATTATTCAATAAATTCTAAGCAAATTACTCAGTAAATTCTTAATAAATTACTCCGTAAATTCTCCGAAAATTCTCAGTAAATTACTTAGTAAATTCTCAGTAAATTACCCAGTAAATTCCAACTAAGTTACTGAGTGAATTACTCAGTAATTTATCAGAAAATTACTTTGTAAATTCATAGTAAACTCTCCGTACATTGCGCAATAAATTATCGACAAATTCTTAGTAAATTACTCAATAAATTCTCAGTAAATTACTCAATAAATTCTCACTAAATTACTTAGTAAATTTCTGAATAAAACACTCGCAAAATTCTCAATAACTTAGTCAGCAAAATCTTAGCGAATTCCTAGAAAATTCAGAGTAAATTCTCGGAAAATTATCAGAAAATTTTTTGTGAATTTTTCTGTAAATTCTAAGTAAATTATTCAGTAAATTCTCAGAAAATTCTTTATAAATTTTTGGTCAATTACTCATTAAATTCGCAATAAATTCTCAGTAAATTACTTGGTAAGTTCTTAGTAAATTCTCTATAAATTACTTAGAAATTATCTTTAAATTTTTAGTAAATTACTCAATAAATTCTCAGTAAATTCTCAATAAATTACTAGCATAATTCTCAAAAAGTATTCAATAAATTCTTAGTAAATTCTCACAAAATTCAAAGTAAATTTTCAAAAAATTATGAAAAAGTTTTTTTGTGAATTACTCAATAAATTCTGAGTAAATTACTCAGTAAATTTCTTGGAAATTTTTTTCGTAAATTCACAATAAATTTTTAGTAATTACTCAGCAAATTACTCTATAAATTCTTAATAAATTCCTAGTAAATTCTCTATAAATTACTCGTTAAATCTTTAATAAATTCTCTGTAAATTACTCAGTAAATTATCTGTAAATTCTCAATAAATTATTCTGCAAATTCTCTAAAAATTACACAATAAATTATTAGAAAATTATCTGTAAATTCCTAGTAAATTACTTGATAAATTCTCTGTAAATTACTGAATAAATTCTCAGTAAATTACTCTCTAAATTATCAATAAATTATCACTAAATTTCTCAGCAAATTACTCGCAAAATACTAAGTAAATTATTCAGTAAATTTTCAAAAAATTCTGAGTAAGAAAATTATTACAAAATTTGCTTTGAATTACTTAAAATTATGAGTAAATTACTCCGTAAATTATGTATAAATTTTTGGTAAATTAATCAGTAAATTCACAGAAAATTCTTAGTAAATTACTCAGCAAATTCCTAATAAATTCACAATAAATTACTCGTTAAATTTTCAATCAATTCCTTGTAAATTACTCAGTAATTTATTGGTAAATTCTCAGTAAATTCTTAACCAATTACGCAACAAATTACTCAGTAAATTATCGAAAAATTACTTAGTAAATTACTCTGTGAATTCTCAGAAAATTATCTGTAAATGTTTAGGAAATTATTCAATAAATTCTAAGCAAATTACTCAGTAAATTCTTAATAAATTACTCCGTAAATTCTCCGAAAATTCTCAGTAAATTACTTAGTAAATTCTCAGTAAATTACCCAGTAAATTCCAACTAAGTTACTGAGTGAATTACTCAGTAATTTATCAGAAAATTACTTTGTAAATTCATAGTAAACTCTCCGTACATTGCGCAATAAATTATCGACAAATTCTTAGTAAATTACTCAATAAATTCTCAGTAAATTACTCAATAAATTCTCACTAAATTACTTAGTAAATTTCTGAATAAAACACTCGCAAAATTCTCAATAACTTAGTCAGCAAAATCTTAGCGAATTCCTAGAAAATTCAGAGTAAATTCTCGGAAAATTATCAGAAAATTTTTTGTGAATTTTTCTGTAAATTCTAAGTAAATTATTCAGTAAATTCTCAGAAATTCTTTATAAATTTTTGGTCAATTACTCATTAAATTCGCAATAAATTCTCAGTAAATTACTTGGTAAGTTCTTAGTAAATTCTCTATAAATTACTTAGAAATTATCTTTAAATTTTTAGTAAATTACTCAATAAATTCTCAGTAAATTCTCAATAAATTACTAGCATAATTCTCAAAAAGTATTCAATAAATTCTTAGTAAATTCTCACAAAATTCAAAGTAAATTTTCAAAAAATTATGAAAAAGTTTTTTTGTGAATTACTCAATAAATTCTGAGTAAATTACTCAGTAAATTTCTTGGAAATTTTTTTCGTAAATTCACAATAAATTTTTAGTAATTACTCAGCAAATTACTCTATAAATTCTTAATAAATTCCTAGTAAATTCTCTATAAATTACTCGTTAAATCTTTAATAAATTCTCTGTAAATTACTCAGTAAATTATCTGTAAATTCTCAATAAATTATTCTGCAAATTCTCTAAAAATTACACAATAAATTATTAGAAAATTATCTGTAAATTCCTAGTAAATTACTTGATAAATTCTCTGTAAATTACTGAATAAATTCTCAGTAAATTACTCTCTAAATTATCAATAAATTATCACTAAATTTCTCAGCAAATTACTCGCAAAATACTAAGTAAATTATTCAGTAAATTTTCAAAAAATTCTGAGTAAGAAAATTATTACAAAATTTGCTTTGAATTACTTAAAATTATGAGTAAATTACTCCGTAAATTATGTATAAATTTTTGGTAAATTAATCAGTAAATTCACAGAAAATTCTTAGTAAATTACTCAGCAAATTCCTAATAAATTCACAATAAATTACTCGTTAAATTTTCAATCAATTCCTTGTAAATTACTCAGTAATTTATTGGTAAATTCTCAGTAAATTCTTAACCAATTACGCAACAAATTACTCAGTAAATTATCGAAAAATTACTTAGTAAATTACTCTGTGAATTCTCAGAAAATTATCTGTAAATGTTTAGGAAATTATTCAATAAATTCTAAGCAAATTACTCAGTAAATTCTTAATAAATTACTCCGTAAATTCTCCGAAAATTCTCAGTAAATTACTTAGTAAATTCTCAGTAAATTACCCAGTAAATTCCAACTAAGTTACTGAGTGAATTACTCAGTAATTTATCAGAAAATTACTTTGTAAATTCATAGTAAACTCTCCGTACATTGCGCAATAAATTATCGACAAATTCTTAGTAAATTACTCAATAAATTCTCAGTAAATTACTCAATAAATTCTCACTAAATTACTTAGTAAATTTCTGAATAAAACACTCGCAAAATTCTCAATAACTTAGTCAGCAAAATCTTAGCGAATTCCTAGAAAATTCAGAGTAAATTCTCGGAAAATTATCAGAAAATTTTTTGTGAATTTTTCTGTAAATTCTAAGTAAATTATTCAGTAAATTCTCAGAAAATTCTTTATAAATTTTTGGTCAATTACTCATTAAATTCGCAATAAATTCTCAGTAAATTACTTGGTAAGTTCTTAGTAAATTCTCTATAAATTACTTAGAAATTATCTTTAAATTTTTAGTAAATTACTCAATAAATTCTCAGTAAATTCTCAATAAATTACTAGCATAATTCTCAAAAAGTATTCAATAAATTCTTAGTAAATTCTCACAAAATTCAAAGTAAATTTTCAAAAAATTATGAAAAAGTTTTTTTGTGAATTACTCAATAAATTCTGAGTAAATTACTCAGTAAATTTCTTGGAAATTTTTTTCGTAAATTCACAATAAATTTTTAGTAATTACTCAGCAAATTACTCTATAAATTCTTAATAAATTCCTAGTAAATTCTCTATAAATTACTCGTTAAATCTTTAATAAATTCTCTGTAAATTACTCAGTAAATTATCTGTAAATTCTCAATAAATTATTCTGCAAATTCTCTAAAAATTACACAATAAATTATTAGAAAATTATCTGTAAATTCCTAGTAAATTACTTGATAAATTCTCTGTAAATTACTGAATAAATTCTCAGTAAATTACTCTCTAAATTATCAATAAATTATCACTAAATTTCTCAGCAAATTACTCGCAAAATACTAAGTAAATTATTCAGTAAATTTTCAAAAAATTCTGAGTAAGAAAATTATTACAAAATTTGCTTTGAATTACTTAAAATTATGAGTAAATTACTCCGTAAATTATGTATAAATTTTTGGTAAATTAATCAGTAAATTCACAGAAAATTCTTAGTAAATTACTCAGCAAATTCCTAATAAATTCACAATAAATTACTCGTTAAATTTTCAATCAATTCCTTGTAAATTACTCAGTAATTTATTGGTAAATTCTCAGTAAATTCTTAACCAATTACGCAACAAATTACTCAGTAAATTATCGAAAAATTACTTAGTAAATTACTCTGTGAATTCTCAGAAAATTATCTGTAAATGTTTAGGAAATTATTCAATAAATTCTAAGCAAATTACTCAGTAAATTCTTAATAAATTACTCCGTAAATTCTCCGAAAATTCTCAGTAAATTACTTAGTAAATTCTCAGTAAATTACCCAGTAAATTCCAACTAAGTTACTGAGTGAATTACTCAGTAATTTATCAGAAAATTACTTTGTAAATTCATAGTAAACTCTCCGTACATTGCGCAATAAATTATCGACAAATTCTTAGTAAATTACTCAATAAATTCTCAGTAAATTACTCAATAAATTCTCACTAAATTACTTAGTAAATTTCTGAATAAAACACTCGCAAAATTCTCAATAACTTAGTCAGCAAAATCTTAGCGAATTCCTAGAAAATTCAGAGTAAATTCTCGGAAAATTATCAGAAAATTTTTTGTGAATTTTTCTGTAAATTCTAAGTAAATTATTCAGTAAATTCTCAGAAAATTCTTTATAAATTTTTGGTCAATTACTCATTAAATTCGCAATAAATTCTCAGTAAATTACTTGGTAAGTTCTTAGTAAATTCTCTATAAATTACTTAGAAATTATCTTTAAATTTTTAGTAAATTACTCAATAAATTCTCAGTAAATTCTCAATAAATTACTAGCATAATTCTCAAAAAGTATTCAATAAATTCTTAGTAAATTCTCACAAAATTCAAAGTAAATTTTCAAAAAATTATGAAAAAGTTTTTTTGTGAATTACTCAATAAATTCTGAGTAAATTACTCAGTAAATTTCTTGGAAATTTTTTTCGTAAATTCACAATAAATTTTTAGTAATTACTCAGCAAATTACTCTATAAATTCTTAATAAATTCCTAGTAAATTCTCTATAAATTACTCGTTAAATCTTTAATAAATTCTCTGTAAATTACTCAGTAAATTATCTGTAAATTCTCAATAAATTATTCTGCAAATTCTCTAAAAATTACACAATAAATTATTAGAAAATTATCTGTAAATTCCTAGTAAATTACTTGATAAATTCTCTGTAAATTACTGAATAAATTCTCAGTAAATTACTCTCTAAATTATCAATAAATTATCACTAAATTTCTCAGCAAATTACTCGCAAAATACTAAGTAAATTATTCAGTAAATTTTCAAAAAATTCTGAGTAAGAAAATTATTACAAAATTTGCTTTGAATTACTTAAAATTATGAGTAAATTACTCCGTAAATTATGTATAAATTTTTGGTAAATTAATCAGTAAATTCACAGAAAATTCTTAGTAAATTACTCAGCAAATTCCTAATAAATTCACAATAAATTACTCGTTAAATTTTCAATCAATTCCTTGTAAATTACTCAGTAATTTATTGGTAAATTCTCAGTAAATTCTTAACCAATTACGCAACAAATTACTCAGTAAATTATCGAAAAATTACTTAGTAAATTACTCTGTGAATTCTCAGAAAATTATCTGTAAATGTTTAGGAAATTATTCAATAAATTCTAAGCAAATTACTCAGTAAATTCTTAATAAATTACTCCGTAAATTCTCCGAAAATTCTCAGTAAATTACTTAGTAAATTCTCAGTAAATTACCCAGTAAATTCCAACTAAGTTACTGAGTGAATTACTCAGTAATTTATCAGAAAATTACTTTGTAAATTCATAGTAAACTCTCCGTACATTGCGCAATAAATTATCGACAAATTCTTAGTAAATTACTCAATAAATTCTCAGTAAATTACTCAATAAATTCTCACTAAATTACTTAGTAAATTTCTGAATAAAACACTCGCAAAATTCTCAATAACTTAGTCAGCAAAATCTTAGCGAATTCCTAGAAAATTCAGAGTAAATTCTCGGAAAATTATCAGAAAATTTTTTGTGAATTTTTCTGTAAATTCTAAGTAAATTATTCAGTAAATTCTCAGAAAATTCTTTATAAATTTTTGGTCAATTACTCATTAAATTCGCAATAAATTCTCAGTAAATTACTTGGTAAGTTCTTAGTAAATTCTCTATAAATTACTTAGAAATTATCTTTAAATTTTTAGTAAATTACTCAATAAATTCTCAGTAAATTCTCAATAAATTACTAGCATAATTCTCAAAAAGTATTCAATAAATTCTTAGTAAATTCTCACAAAATTCAAAGTAAATTTTCAAAAAATTATGAAAAAGTTTTTTTGTGAATTACTCAATAAATTCTGAGTAAATTACTCAGTAAATTTCTTGGAAATTTTTTTCGTAAATTCACAATAAATTTTTAGTAATTACTCAGCAAATTACTCTATAAATTCTTAATAAATTCCTAGTAAATTCTCTATAAATTACTCGTTAAATCTTTAATAAATTCTCTGTAAATTACTCAGTAAATTATCTGTAAATTCTCAATAAATTATTCTGCAAATTCTCTAAAAATTACACAATAAATTATTAGAAAATTATCTATAAATTCCTAGTAAATTACTTGATAAATTCTCTGTAAATTACTGAATAAATTCTCAGTAAATTACTCTCTAAATTATCAATAAATTATCACTAAATTTCTCAGCAAATTACTCGCAAAATACTAAGTAAATTATTCAGTAAATTTTCAAAAAATTCTGAGTAAGAAAATTATTACAAAATTTGCTTTGAATTACTTAAAATTATGAGTAAATTACTCCGTAAATTATGTATAAATTTTTGGTAAATTAATCAGTAAATTCACAGAAAATTCTTAGTAAATTACTCAGCAAATTCCTAATAAATTCACAATAAATTACTCGTTAAATTTTCAATCAATTCCTTGTAAATTACTCAGTAATTTATTGGTAAATTCTCAGTAAATTCTTAACCAATTACGCAACAAATTACTCAGTAAATTATCGAAAAATTACTTAGTAAATTACTCTGTGAATTCTCAGAAAATTATCTGTAAATGTTTAGGAAATTATTCAATAAATTCTAAGCAAATTACTCAGTAAATTCTTAATAAATTACTCCGTAAATTCTCCGAAAATTCTCAGTAAATTACTTAGTAAATTCTCAGTAAATTACCCAGTAAATTCCAACTAAGTTACTGAGTGAATTACTCAGTAATTTATCAGAAAATTACTTTGTAAATTCATAGTAAACTCTCCGTACATTGCGCAATAAATTATCGACAAATTCTTAGTAAATTACTCAATAAATTCTCAGTAAATTACTCAATAAATTCTCACTAAATTACTTAGTAAATTTCTGAATAAAACACTCGCAAAATTCTCAATAACTTAGTCAGCAAAATCTTAGCGAATTCCTAGAAAATTCAGAGTAAATTCTCGGAAAATTATCAGAAAATTTTTTGTGAATTTTTCTGTAAATTCTAAGTAAATTATTCAGTAAATTCTCAGAAAATTCTTTATAAATTTTTGGTCAATTACTCATTAAATTCGCAATAAATTCTCAGTAAATTACTTGGTAAGTTCTTAGTAAATTCTCTATAAATTACTTAGAAATTATCTTTAAATTTTTAGTAAATTACTCAATAAATTCTCAGTAAATTCTCAATAAATTACTAGCATAATTCTCAAAAAGTATTCAATAAATTCTTAGTAAATTCTCACAAAATTCAAAGTAAATTTTCAAAAAATTATGAAAAAGTTTTTTTGTGAATTACTCAATAAATTCTGAGTAAATTACTCAGTAAATTTCTTGGAAATTTTTTTCGTAAATTCACAATAAATTTTTAGTAATTACTCAGCAAATTACTCTATAAATTCTTAATAAATTCCTAGTAAATTCTCTATAAATTACTCGTTAAATCTTTAATAAATTCTCTGTAAATTACTCAGTAAATTATCTGTAAATTCTCAATAAATTATTCTGCAAATTCTCTAAAAATTACACAATAAATTATTAGAAAATTATCTGTAAATTCCTAGTAAATTACTTGATAAATTCTCTGTAAATTACTGAATAAATTCTCAGTAAATTACTCTCTAAATTATCAATAAATTATCACTAAATTTCTCAGCAAATTACTCGCAAAATACTAAGTAAATTATTCAGTAAATTTTCAAAAAATTCTGAGTAAGAAAATTATTACAAAATTTGCTTTGAATTACTTAAAATTATGAGTAAATTACTCCGTAAATTATGTATAAATTTTTGGTAAATTAATCAGTAAATTCACAGAAAATTCTTAGTAAATTACTCAGCAAATTCCTAATAAATTCACAATAAATTACTCGTTAAATTTTCAATCAATTCCTTGTAAATTACTCAGTAATTTATTGGTAAATTCTCAGTAAATTCTTAACCAATTACGCAACAAATTACTCAGTAAATTATCGAAAAATTACTTAGTAAATTACTCTGTGAATTCTCAGAAAATTATCTGTAAATGTTTAGGAAATTATTCAATAAATTCTAAGCAAATTACTCAGTAAATTCTTAATAAATTACTCCGTAAATTCTCCGAAAATTCTCAGTAAATTACTTAGTAAATTCTCAGTAAATTACCCAGTAAATTCCAACTAAGTTACTGAGTGAATTACTCAGTAATTTATCAGAAAATTACTTTGTAAATTCATAGTAAACTCTCCGTACATTGCGCAATAAATTATCGACAAATTCTTAGTAAATTACTCAATAAATTCTCAGTAAATTACTCAATAAATTCTCACTAAATTACTTAGTAAATTTCTGAATAAAACACTCGCAAAATTCTCAATAACTTAGTCAGCAAAATCTTAGCGAATTCCTAGAAAATTCAGAGTAAATTCTCGGAAAATTATCAGAAAATTTTTTGTGAATTTTTCTGTAAATTCTAAGTAAATTATTCAGTAAATTCTCAGAAAATTCTTTATAAATTTTTGGTCAATTACTCATTAAATTCGCAATAAATTCTCAGTAAATTACTTGGTAAGTTCTTAGTAAATTCTCTATAAATTACTTAGAAATTATCTTTAAATTTTTAGTAAATTACTCAATAAATTCTCAGTAAATTCTCAATAAATTACTAGCATAATTCTCAAAAAGTATTCAATAAATTCTTAGTAAATTCTCACAAAATTCAAAGTAAATTTTCAAAAAATTATGAAAAAGTTTTTTTGTGAATTACTCAATAAATTCTGAGTAAATTACTCAGTAAATTTCTTGGAAATTTTTTTCGTAAATTCACAATAAATTTTTAGTAATTACTCAGCAAATTACTCTATAAATTCTTAATAAATTCCTAGTAAATTCTCTATAAATTACTCGTTAAATCTTTAATAAATTCTCTGTAAATTACTCAGTAAATTATCTGTAAATTCTCAATAAATTATTCTGCAAATTCTCTAAAAATTACACAATAAATTATTAGAAAATTATCTGTAAATTCCTAGTAAATTACTTGATAAATTCTCTGTAAATTACTGAATAAATTCTCAGTAAATTACTCTCTAAATTATCAATAAATTATCACTAAATTTCTCAGCAAATTACTCGCAAAATACTAAGTAAATTATTCAGTAAATTTTCAAAAAATTCTGAGTAAGAAAATTATTACAAAATTTGCTTTGAATTACTTAAAATTATGAGTAAATTACTCCGTAAATTATGTATAAATTTTTGGTAAATTAATCAGTAAATTCACAGAAAATTCTTAGTAAATTACTCAGCAAATTCCTAATAAATTCACAATAAATTACTCGTTAAATTTTCAATCAATTCCTTGTAAATTACTCAGTAATTTATTGGTAAATTCTCAGTAAATTCTTAACCAATTACGCAACAAATTACTCAGTAAATTATCGAAAAATTACTTAGTAAATTACTCTGTGAATTCTCAGAAAATTATCTGTAAATGTTTAGGAAATTATTCAATAAATTCTAAGCAAATTACTCAGTAAATTCTTAATAAATTACTCCGTAAATTCTCCGAAAATTCTCAGTAAATTACTTAGTAAATTCTCAGTAAATTACCCAGTAAATTCCAACTAAGTTACTGAGTGAATTACTCAGTAATTTATCAGAAAATTACTTTGTAAATTCATAGTAAACTCTCCGTACATTGCGCAATAAATTATCGACAAATTCTTAGTAAATTACTCAATAAATTCTCAGTAAATTACTCAATAAATTCTCACTAAATTACTTAGTAAATTTCTGAATAAAACACTCGCAAAATTCTCAATAACTTAGTCAGCAAAATCTTAGCGAATTCCTAGAAAATTCAGAGTAAATTCTCGGAAAATTATCAGAAAATTTTTTGTGAATTTTTCTGTAAATTCTAAGTAAATTATTCAGTAAATTCTCAGAAAATTCTTTATAAATTTTTGGTCAATTACTCATTAAATTCGCAATAAATTCTCAGTAAATTACTTGGTAAGTTCTTAGTAAATTCTCTATAAATTACTTAGAAATTATCTTTAAATTTTTAGTAAATTACTCAATAAATTCTCAGTAAATTCTCAATAAATTACTAGCATAATTCTCAAAAAGTATTCAATAAATTCTTAGTAAATTCTCACAAAATTCAAAGTAAATTTTCAAAAAATTATGAAAAAGTTTTTTTGTGAATTACTCAATAAATTCTGAGTAAATTACTCAGTAAATTTCTTGGAAATTTTTTTCGTAAATTCACAATAAATTTTTAGTAATTACTCAGCAAATTACTCTATAAATTCTTAATAAATTCCTAGTAAATTCTCTATAAATTACTCGTTAAATCTTTAATAAATTCTCTGTAAATTACTCAGTAAATTATCTGTAAATTCTCAATAAATTATTCTGCAAATTCTCTAAAAATTACACAATAAATTATTAGAAAATTATCTGTAAATTCCTAGTAAATTACTTGATAAATTCTCTGTAAATTACTGAATAAATTCTCAGTAAATTACTCTCTAAATTATCAATAAATTATCACTAAATTTCTCAGCAAATTACTCGCAAAATACTAAGTAAATTATTCAGTAAATTTTCAAAAAATTCTGAGTAAGAAAATTATTACAAAATTTGCTTTGAATTACTTAAAATTATGAGTAAATTACTCCGTAAATTATGTATAAATTTTTGGTAAATTAATCAGTAAATTCACAGAAAATTCTTAGTAAATTACTCAGCAAATTCCTAATAAATTCACAATAAATTACTCGTTAAATTTTCAATCAATTCCTTGTAAATTACTCAGTAATTTATTGGTAAATTCTCAGTAAATTCTTAACCAATTACGCAACAAATTACTCAGTAAATTATCGAAAAATTACTTAGTAAATTACTCTGTGAATTCTCAGAAAATTATCTGTAAATGTTTAGGAAATTATTCAATAAATTCTAAGCAAATTACTCAGTAAATTCTTAATAAATTACTCCGTAAATTCTCCGAAAATTCTCAGTAAATTACTTAGTAAATTCTCAGTAAATTACCCAGTAAATTCCAACTAAGTTACTGAGTGAATTACTCAGTAATTTATCAGAAAATTACTTTGTAAATTCATAGTAAACTCTCCGTACATTGCGCAATAAATTATCGACAAATTCTTAGTAAATTACTCAATAAATTCTCAGTAAATTACTCAATAAATTCTCACTAAATTACTTAGTAAATTTCTGAATAAAACACTCGCAAAATTCTCAATAACTTAGTCAGCAAAATCTTAGCGAATTCCTAGAAAATTCAGAGTAAATTCTCGGAAAATTATCAGAAAATTTTTTGTGAATTTTTCTGTAAATTCTAAGTAAATTATTCAGTAAATTCTCAGAAAATTCTTTATAAATTTTTGGTCAATTACTCATTAAATTCGCAATAAATTCTCAGTAAATTACTTGGTAAGTTCTTAGTAAATTCTCTATAAATTACTTAGAAATTATCTTTAAATTTTTAGTAAATTACTCAATAAATTCTCAGTAAATTCTCAATAAATTACTAGCATAATTCTCAAAAAGTATTCAATAAATTCTTAGTAAATTCTCACAAAATTCAAAGTAAATTTTCAAAAAATTATGAAAAAGTTTTTTTGTGAATTACTCAATAAATTCTGAGTAAATTACTCAGTAAATTTCTTGGAAATTTTTTTCGTAAATTCACAATAAATTTTTAGTAATTACTCAGCAAATTACTCTATAAATTCTTAATAAATTCCTAGTAAATTCTCTATAAATTACTCGTTAAATCTTTAATAAATTCTCTGTAAATTACTCAGTAAATTATCTGTAAATTCTCAATAAATTATTCTGCAAATTCTCTAAAAATTACACAATAAATTATTAGAAAATTATCTGTAAATTCCTAGTAAATTACTTGATAAATTCTCTGTAAATTACTGAATAAATTCTCAGTAAATTACTCTCTAAATTATCAATAAATTATCACTAAATTTCTCAGCAAATTACTCGCAAAATACTAAGTAAATTATTCAGTAAATTTTCAAAAAATTCTGAGTAAGAAAATTATTACAAAATTTGCTTTGAATTACTTAAAATTATGAGTAAATTACTCCGTAAATTATGTATAAATTTTTGGTAAATTAATCAGTAAATTCACAGAAAATTCTTAGTAAATTACTCAGCAAATTCCTAATAAATTCACAATAAATTACTCGTTAAATTTTCAATCAATTCCTTGTAAATTACTCAGTAATTTATTGGTAAATTCTCAGTAAATTCTTAACCAATTACGCAACAAATTACTCAGTAAATTATCGAAAAATTACTTAGTAAATTACTCTGTGAATTCTCAGAAAATTATCTGTAAATGTTTAGGAAATTATTCAATAAATTCTAAGCAAATTACTCAGTAAATTCTTAATAAATTACTCCGTAAATTCTCCGAAAATTCTCAGTAAATTACTTAGTAAATTCTCAGTAAATTACCCAGTAAATTCCAACTAAGTTACTGAGTGAATTACTCAGTAATTTATCAGAAAATTACTTTGTAAATTCATAGTAAACTCTCCGTACATTGCGCAATAAATTATCGACAAATTCTTAGTAAATTACTCAATAAATTCTCAGTAAATTACTCAATAAATTCTCACTAAATTACTTAGTAAATTTCTGAATAAAACACTCGCAAAATTCTCAATAACTTAGTCAGCAAAATCTTAGCGAATTCCTAGAAAATTCAGAGTAAATTCTCGGAAAATTATCAGAAAATTTTTTGTGAATTTTTCTGTAAATTCTAAGTAAATTATTCAGTAAATTCTCAGAAAATTCTTTATAAATTTTTGGTCAATTACTCATTAAATTCGCAATAAATTCTCAGTAAATTACTTGGTAAGTTCTTAGTAAATTCTCTATAAATTACTTAGAAATTATCTTTAAATTTTTAGTAAATTACTCAATAAATTCTCAGTAAATTCTCAATAAATTACTAGCATAATTCTCAAAAAGTATTCAATAAATTCTTAGTAAATTCTCACAAAATTCAAAGTAAATTTTCAAAAAATTATGAAAAAGTTTTTTTGTGAATTACTCAATAAATTCTGAGTAAATTACTCAGTAAATTTCTTGGAAATTTTTTTCGTAAATTCACAATAAATTTTTAGTAATTACTCAGCAAATTACTCTATAAATTCTTAATAAATTCCTAGTAAATTCTCTATAAATTACTCGTTAAATCTTTAATAAATTCTCTGTAAATTACTCAGTAAATTATCTGTAAATTCTCAATAAATTATTCTGCAAATTCTCTAAAAATTACACAATAAATTATTAGAAAATTATCTGTAAATTCCTAGTAAATTACTTGATAAATTCTCTGTAAATTACTGAATAAATTCTCAGTAAATTACTCTCTAAATTATCAATAAATTATCACTAAATTTCTCAGCAAATTACTCGCAAAATACTAAGTAAATTATTCAGTAAATTTTCAAAAAATTCTGAGTAAGAAAATTATTACAAAATTTGCTTTGAATTACTTAAAATTATGAGTAAATTACTCCGTAAATTATGTATAAATTTTTGGTAAATTAATCAGTAAATTCACAGAAAATTCTTAGTAAATTACTCAGCAAATTCCTAATAAATTCACAATAAATTACTCGTTAAATTTTCAATCAATTCCTTGTAAATTACTCAGTAATTTATTGGTAAATTCTCAGTAAATTCTTAACCAATTACGCAACAAATTACTCAGTAAATTATCGAAAAATTACTTAGTAAATTACTCTGTGAATTCTCAGAAAATTATCTGTAAATGTTTAGGAAATTATTCAATAAATTCTAAGCAAATTACTCAGTAAATTCTTAATAAATTACTCCGTAAATTCTCCGAAAATTCTCAGTAAATTACTTAGTAAATTCTCAGTAAATTACCCAGTAAATTCCAACTAAGTTACTGAGTGAATTACTCAGTAATTTATCAGAAAATTACTTTGTAAATTCATAGTAAACTCTCCGTACATTGCGCAATAAATTATCGACAAATTCTTAGTAAATTACTCAATAAATTCTCAGTAAATTACTCAATAAATTCTCACTAAATTACTTAGTAAATTTCTGAATAAAACACTCGCAAAATTCTCAATAACTTAGTCAGCAAAATCTTAGCGAATTCCTAGAAAATTCAGAGTAAATTCTCGGAAAATTATCAGAAAATTTTTTGTGAATTTTTCTGTAAATTCTAAGTAAATTATTCAGTAAATTCTCAGAAAATTCTTTATAAATTTTTGGTCAATTACTCATTAAATTCGCAATAAATTCTCAGTAAATTACTTGGTAAGTTCTTAGTAAATTCTCTATAAATTACTTAGAAATTATCTTTAAATTTTTAGTAAATTACTCAATAAATTCTCAGTAAATTCTCAATAAATTACTAGCATAATTCTCAAAAAGTATTCAATAAATTCTTAGTAAATTCTCACAAAATTCAAAGTAAATTTTCAAAAAATTATGAAAAAGTTTTTTTGTGAATTACTCAATAAATTCTGAGTAAATTACTCAGTAAATTTCTTGGAAATTTTTTTCGTAAATTCACAATAAATTTTTAGTAATTACTCAGCAAATTACTCTATAAATTCTTAATAAATTCCTAGTAAATTCTCTATAAATTACTCGTTAAATCTTTAATAAATTCTCTGTAAATTACTCAGTAAATTATCTGTAAATTCTCAATAAATTATTCTGCAAATTCTCTAAAAATTACACAATAAATTATTAGAAAATTATCTGTAAATTCCTAGTAAATTACTTGATAAATTCTCTGTAAATTACTGAATAAATTCTCAGTAAATTACTCTCTAAATTATCAATAAATTATCACTAAATTTCTCAGCAAATTACTCGCAAAATACTAAGTAAATTATTCAGTAAATTTTCAAAAAATTCTGAGTAAGAAAATTATTACAAAATTTGCTTTGAATTACTTAAAATTATGAGTAAATTACTCCGTAAATTATGTATAAATTTTTGGTAAATTAATCAGTAAATTCACAGAAAATTCTTAGTAAATTACTCAGCAAATTCCTAATAAATTCACAATAAATTACTCGTTAAATTTTCAATCAATTCCTTGTAAATTACTCAGTAATTTATTGGTAAATTCTCAGTAAATTCTTAACCAATTACGCAACAAATTACTCAGTAAATTATCGAAAAATTACTTAGTAAATTACTCTGTGAATTCTCAGAAAATTATCTGTAAATGTTTAGGAAATTATTCAATAAATTCTAAGCAAATTACTCAGTAAATTCTTAATAAATTACTCCGTAAATTCTCCGAAAATTCTCAGTAAATTACTTAGTAAATTCTCAGTAAATTACCCAGTAAATTCCAACTAAGTTACTGAGTGAATTACTCAGTAATTTATCAGAAAATTACTTTGTAAATTCATAGTAAACTCTCCGTACATTGCGCAATAAATTATCGACAAATTCTTAGTAAATTACTCAATAAATTCTCAGTAAATTACTCAATAAATTCTCACTAAATTACTTAGTAAATTTCTGAATAAAACACTCGCAAAATTCTCAATAACTTAGTCAGCAAAATCTTAGCGAATTCCTAGAAAATTCAGAGTAAATTCTCGGAAAATTATCAGAAAATTTTTTGTGAATTTTTCTGTAAATTCTAAGTAAATTATTCAGTAAATTCTCAGAAAATTCTTTATAAATTTTTGGTCAATTACTCATTAAATTCGCAATAAATTCTCAGTAAATTACTTGGTAAGTTCTTAGTAAATTCTCTATAAATTACTTAGAAATTATCTTTAAATTTTTAGTAAATTACTCAATAAATTCTCAGTAAATTCTCAATAAATTACTAGCATAATTCTCAAAAAGTATTCAATAAATTCTTAGTAAATTCTCACAAAATTCAAAGTAAATTTTCAAAAAATTATGAAAAAGTTTTTTTGTGAATTACTCAATAAATTCTGAGTAAATTACTCAGTAAATTTCTTGGAAATTTTTTTCGTAAATTCACAATAAATTTTTAGTAATTACTCAGCAAATTACTCTATAAATTCTTAATAAATTCCTAGTAAATTCTCTATAAATTACTCGTTAAATCTTTAATAAATTCTCTGTAAATTACTCAGTAAATTATCTGTAAATTCTCAATAAATTATTCTGCAAATTCTCTAAAAATTACACAATAAATTATTAGAAAATTATCTGTAAATTCCTAGTAAATTACTTGATAAATTCTCTGTAAATTACTGAATAAATTCTCAGTAAATTACTCTCTAAATTATCAATAAATTATCACTAAATTTCTCAGCAAATTACTCGCAAAATACTAAGTAAATTATTCAGTAAATTTTCAAAAAATTCTGAGTAAGAAAATTATTACAAAATTTGCTTTGAATTACTTAAAATTATGAGTAAATTACTCCGTAAATTATGTATAAATTTTTGGTAAATTAATCAGTAAATTCACAGAAAATTCTTAGTAAATTACTCAGCAAATTCCTAATAAATTCACAATAAATTACTCGTTAAATTTTCAATCAATTCCTTGTAAATTACTCAGTAATTTATTGGTAAATTCTCAGTAAATTCTTAACCAATTACGCAACAAATTACTCAGTAAATTATCGAAAAATTACTTAGTAAATTACTCTGTGAATTCTCAGAAAATTATCTGTAAATGTTTAGGAAATTATTCAATAAATTCTAAGCAAATTACTCAGTAAATTCTTAATAAATTACTCCGTAAATTCTCCGAAAATTCTCAGTAAATTACTTAGTAAATTCTCAGTAAATTACCCAGTAAATTCCAACTAAGTTACTGAGTGAATTACTCAGTAATTTATCAGAAAATTACTTTGTAAATTCATAGTAAACTCTCCGTACATTGCGCAATAAATTATCGACAAATTCTTAGTAAATTACTCAATAAATTCTCAGTAAATTACTCAATAAATTCTCACTAAATTACTTAGTAAATTTCTGAATAAAACACTCGCAAAATTCTCAATAACTTAGTCAGCAAAATCTTAGCGAATTCCTAGAAAATTCAGAGTAAATTCTCGGAAAATTATCAGAAAATTTTTTGTGAATTTTTCTGTAAATTCTAAGTAAATTATTCAGTAAATTCTCAGAAAATTCTTTATAAATTTTTGGTCAATTACTCATTAAATTCGCAATAAATTCTCAGTAAATTACTTGGTAAGTTCTTAGTAAATTCTCTATAAATTACTTAGAAATTATCTTTAAATTTTTAGTAAATTACTCAATAAATTCTCAGTAAATTCTCAATAAATTACTAGCATAATTCTCAAAAAGTATTCAATAAATTCTTAGTAAATTCTCACAAAATTCAAAGTAAATTTTCAAAAAATTATGAAAAAGTTTTTTTGTGAATTACTCAATAAATTCTGAGTAAATTACTCAGTAAATTTCTTGGAAATTTTTTTCGTAAATTCACAATAAATTTTTAGTAATTACTCAGCAAATTACTCTATAAATTCTTAATAAATTCCTAGTAAATTCTCTATAAATTACTCGTTAAATCTTTAATAAATTCTCTGTAAATTACTCAGTAAATTATCTGTAAATTCTCAATAAATTATTCTGCAAATTCTCTAAAAATTACACAATAAATTATTAGAAAATTATCTGTAAATTCCTAGTAAATTACTTGATAAATTCTCTGTAAATTACTGAATAAATTCTCAGTAAATTACTCTCTAAATTATCAATAAATTATCACTAAATTTCTCAGCAAATTACTCGCAAAATACTAAGTAAATTATTCAGTAAATTTTCAAAAAATTCTGAGTAAGAAAATTATTACAAAATTTGCTTTGAATTACTTAAAATTATGAGTAAATTACTCCGTAAATTATGTATAAATTTTTGGTAAATTAATCAGTAAATTCACAGAAAATTCTTAGTAAATTACTCAGCAAATTCCTAATAAATTCACAATAAATTACTCGTTAAATTTTCAATCAATTCCTTGTAAATTACTCAGTAATTTATTGGTAAATTCTCAGTAAATTCTTAACCAATTACGCAACAAATTACTCAGTAAATTATCGAAAAATTACTTAGTAAATTACTCTGTGAATTCTCAGAAAATTATCTGTAAATGTTTAGGAAATTATTCAATAAATTCTAAGCAAATTACTCAGTAAATTCTTAATAAATTACTCCGTAAATTCTCCGAAAATTCTCAGTAAATTACTTAGTAAATTCTCAGTAAATTACCCAGTAAATTCCAACTAAGTTACTGAGTGAATTACTCAGTAATTTATCAGAAAATTACTTTGTAAATTCATAGTAAACTCTCCGTACATTGCGCAATAAATTATCGACAAATTCTTAGTAAATTACTCAATAAATTCTCAGTAAATTACTCAATAAATTCTCACTAAATTACTTAGTAAATTTCTGAATAAAACACTCGCAAAATTCTCAATAACTTAGTCAGCAAAATCTTAGCGAATTCCTAGAAAATTCAGAGTAAATTCTCGGAAAATTATCAGAAAATTTTTTGTGAATTTTTCTGTAAATTCTAAGTAAATTATTCAGTAAATTCTCAGAAAATTCTTTATAAATTTTTGGTCAATTACTCATTAAATTCGCAATAAATTCTCAGTAAATTACTTGGTAAGTTCTTAGTAAATTCTCTATAAATTACTTAGAAATTATCTTTAAATTTTTAGTAAATTACTCAATAAATTCTCAGTAAATTCTCAATAAATTACTAGCATAATTCTCAAAAAGTATTCAATAAATTCTTAGTAAATTCTCACAAAATTCAAAGTAAATTTTCAAAAAATTATGAAAAAGTTTTTTTGTGAATTACTCAATAAATTCTGAGTAAATTACTCAGTAAATTTCTTGGAAATTTTTTTCGTAAATTCACAATAAATTTTTAGTAATTACTCAGCAAATTACTCTATAAATTCTTAATAAATTCCTAGTAAATTCTCTATAAATTACTCGTTAAATCTTTAATAAATTCTCTGTAAATTACTCAGTAAATTATCTGTAAATTCTCAATAAATTATTCTGCAAATTCTCTAAAAATTACACAATAAATTATTAGAAAATTATCTGTAAATTCCTAGTAAATTACTTGATAAATTCTCTGTAAATTACTGAATAAATTCTCAGTAAATTACTCTCTAAATTATCAATAAATTATCACTAAATTTCTCAGCAAATTACTCGCAAAATACTAAGTAAATTATTCAGTAAATTTTCAAAAAATTCTGAGTAAGAAAATTATTACAAAATTTGCTTTGAATTACTTAAAATTATGAGTAAATTACTCCGTAAATTATGTATAAATTTTTGGTAAATTAATCAGTAAATTCACAGAAAATTCTTAGTAAATTACTCAGCAAATTCCTAATAAATTCACAATAAATTACTCGTTAAATTTTCAATCAATTCCTTGTAAATTACTCAGTAATTTATTGGTAAATTCTCAGTAAATTCTTAACCAATTACGCAACAAATTACTCAGTAAATTATCGAAAAATTACTTAGTAAATTACTCTGTGAATTCTCAGAAAATTATCTGTAAATGTTTAGGAAATTATTCAATAAATTCTAAGCAAATTACTCAGTAAATTCTTAATAAATTACTCCGTAAATTCTCCGAAAATTCTCAGTAAATTACTTAGTAAATTCTCAGTAAATTACCCAGTAAATTCCAACTAAGTTACTGAGTGAATTACTCAGTAATTTATCAGAAAATTACTTTGTAAATTCATAGTAAACTCTCCGTACATTGCGCAATAAATTATCGACAAATTCTTAGTAAATTACTCAATAAATTCTCAGTAAATTACTCAATAAATTCTCACTAAATTACTTAGTAAATTTCTGAATAAAACACTCGCAAAATTCTCAATAACTTAGTCAGCAAAATCTTAGCGAATTCCTAGAAAATTCAGAGTAAATTCTCGGAAAATTATCAGAAAATTTTTTGTGAATTTTTCTGTAAATTCTAAGTAAATTATTCAGTAAATTCTCAGAAAATTCTTTATAAATTTTTGGTCAATTACTCATTAAATTCGCAATAAATTCTCAGTAAATTACTTGGTAAGTTCTTAGTAAATTCTCTATAAATTACTTAGAAATTATCTTTAAATTTTTAGTAAATTACTCAATAAATTCTCAGTAAATTCTCAATAAATTACTAGCATAATTCTCAAAAAGTATTCAATAAATTCTTAGTAAATTCTCACAAAATTCAAAGTAAATTTTCAAAAAATTATGAAAAAGTTTTTTTGTGAATTACTCAATAAATTCTGAGTAAATTACTCAGTAAATTTCTTGGAAATTTTTTTCGTAAATTCACAATAAATTTTTAGTAATTACTCAGCAAATTACTCTATAAATTCTTAATAAATTCCTAGTAAATTCTCTATAAATTACTCGTTAAATCTTTAATAAATTCTCTGTAAATTACTCAGTAAATTATCTGTAAATTCTCAATAAATTATTCTGCAAATTCTCTAAAAATTACACAATAAATTATTAGAAAATTATCTGTAAATTCCTAGTAAATTACTTGATAAATTCTCTGTAAATTACTGAATAAATTCTCAGTAAATTACTCTCTAAATTATCAATAAATTATCACTAAATTTCTCAGCAAATTACTCGCAAAATACTAAGTAAATTATTCAGTAAATTTTCAAAAAATTCTGAGTAAGAAAATTATTACAAAATTTGCTTTGAATTACTTAAAATTATGAGTAAATTACTCCGTAAATTATGTATAAATTTTTGGTAAATTAATCAGTAAATTCACAGAAAATTCTTAGTAAATTACTCAGCAAATTCCTAATAAATTCACAATAAATTACTCGTTAAATTTTCAATCAATTCCTTGTAAATTACTCAGTAATTTATTGGTAAATTCTCAGTAAATTCTTAACCAATTACGCAACAAATTACTCAGTAAATTATCGAAAAATTACTTAGTAAATTACTCTGTGAATTCTCAGAAAATTATCTGTAAATGTTTAGGAAATTATTCAATAAATTCTAAGCAAATTACTCAGTAAATTCTTAATAAATTACTCCGTAAATTCTCCGAAAATTCTCAGTAAATTACTTAGTAAATTCTCAGTAAATTACCCAGTAAATTCCAACTAAGTTACTGAGTGAATTACTCAGTAATTTATCAGAAAATTACTTTGTAAATTCATAGTAAACTCTCCGTACATTGCGCAATAAATTATCGACAAATTCTTAGTAAATTACTCAATAAATTCTCAGTAAATTACTCAATAAATTCTCACTAAATTACTTAGTAAATTTCTGAATAAAACACTCGCAAAATTCTCAATAACTTAGTCAGCAAAATCTTAGCGAATTCCTAGAAAATTCAGAGTAAATTCTCGGAAAATTATCAGAAAATTTTTTGTGAATTTTTCTGTAAATTCTAAGTAAATTATTCAGTAAATTCTCAGAAAATTCTTTATAAATTTTTGGTCAATTACTCATTAAATTCGCAATAAATTCTCAGTAAATTACTTGGTAAGTTCTTAGTAAATTCTCTATAAATTACTTAGAAATTATCTTTAAATTTTTAGTAAATTACTCAATAAATTCTCAGTAAATTCTCAATAAATTACTAGCATAATTCTCAAAAAGTATTCAATAAATTCTTAGTAAATTCTCACAAAATTCAAAGTAAATTTTCAAAAAATTATGAAAAAGTTTTTTTGTGAATTACTCAATAAATTCTGAGTAAATTACTCAGTAAATTTCTTGGAAATTTTTTTCGTAAATTCACAATAAATTTTTAGTAATTACTCAGCAAATTACTCTATAAATTCTTAATAAATTCCTAGTAAATTCTCTATAAATTACTCGTTAAATCTTTAATAAATTCTCTGTAAATTACTCAGTAAATTATCTGTAAATTCTCAATAAATTATTCTGCAAATTCTCTAAAAATTACACAATAAATTATTAGAAAATTATCTGTAAATTCCTAGTAAATTACTTGATAAATTCTCTGTAAATTACTGAATAAATTCTCAGTAAATTACTCTCTAAATTATCAATAAATTATCACTAAATTTCTCAGCAAATTACTCGCAAAATACTAAGTAAATTATTCAGTAAATTTTCAAAAAATTCTGAGTAAGAAAATTATTACAAAATTTGCTTTGAATTACTTAAAATTATGAGTAAATTACTCCGTAAATTATGTATAAATTTTTGGTAAATTAATCAGTAAATTCACAGAAAATTCTTAGTAAATTACTCAGCAAATTCCTAATAAATTCACAATAAATTACTCGTTAAATTTTCAATCAATTCCTTGTAAATTACTCAGTAATTTATTGGTAAATTCTCAGTAAATTCTTAACCAATTACGCAACAAATTACTCAGTAAATTATCGAAAAATTACTTAGTAAATTACTCTGTGAATTCTCAGAAAATTATCTGTAAATGTTTAGGAAATTATTCAATAAATTCTAAGCAAATTACTCAGTAAATTCTTAATAAATTACTCCGTAAATTCTCCGAAAATTCTCAGTAAATTACTTAGTAAATTCTCAGTAAATTACCCAGTAAATTCCAACTAAGTTACTGAGTGAATTACTCAGTAATTTATCAGAAAATTACTTTGTAAATTCATAGTAAACTCTCCGTACATTGCGCAATAAATTATCGACAAATTCTTAGTAAATTACTCAATAAATTCTCAGTAAATTACTCAATAAATTCTCACTAAATTACTTAGTAAATTTCTGAATAAAACACTCGCAAAATTCTCAATAACTTAGTCAGCAAAATCTTAGCGAATTCCTAGAAAATTCAGAGTAAATTCTCGGAAAATTATCAGAAAATTTTTTGTGAATTTTTCTGTAAATTCTAAGTAAATTATTCAGTAAATTCTCAGAAAATTCTTTATAAATTTTTGGTCAATTACTCATTAAATTCGCAATAAATTCTCAGTAAATTACTTGGTAAGTTCTTAGTAAATTCTCTATAAATTACTTAGAAATTATCTTTAAATTTTTAGTAAATTACTCAATAAATTCTCAGTAAATTCTCAATAAATTACTAGCATAATTCTCAAAAAGTATTCAATAAATTCTTAGTAAATTCTCACAAAATTCAAAGTAAATTTTCAAAAAATTATGAAAAAGTTTTTTTGTGAATTACTCAATAAATTCTGAGTAAATTACTCAGTAAATTTCTTGGAAATTTTTTTCGTAAATTCACAATAAATTTTTAGTAATTACTCAGCAAATTACTCTATAAATTCTTAATAAATTCCTAGTAAATTCTCTATAAATTACTCGTTAAATCTTTAATAAATTCTCTGTAAATTACTCAGTAAATTATCTGTAAATTCTCAATAAATTATTCTGCAAATTCTCTAAAAATTACACAATAAATTATTAGAAAATTATCTGTAAATTCCTAGTAAATTACTTGATAAATTCTCTGTAAA
>NW_028129492.1:37500-39359 GCF_055761805.1 Camellia sinensis
TTCTATTTCCGGTTATCCTTTGATGATGCCTTGAAATGGATTCATCAAAATCCTTATCCTTCTTATCAACATATCTTTGTTCTCGGTATCTTTGATTAGTTTGATGCCTACTCGTATGAACTAATGAAATACCTATGGTTTGATACATAATAAACTGTCCATCATTTTTTACAGACAGACGAAGGGGTTCGATAATTAATATCCCCCTTTTCATCAATTCTGTAAGAGTTAAATTCTTCTGAATCAGCATTATATCCAGATTCATTTCTCTCCTTTGAATAGAGGATATAGTAATTTTTCTTGGATTTCTCAGTCTAAGCAGGAGACAATATACTTTGATATTATTGATCATTCTTTGATTCAAAGCATTATCCCATCTCAATTGAAAAAGTAAATACTTTTTCAGGAAGAAATCTAGTTCTGCTTCGGTATTGCTCTTGTATTGTTTTTTCTTTTTACGGTTTTTCATGTTTGATTCTGAATAATCTTCTTCAATATCTTTTTGTTCGGTTGAGGGAACAGATACAAGATTTACTTGGTTTTGTGCATTTGATCTAAGATCTCTTTGGCCTGCAGATTCTTTTTCTTTTTTATTTTTATTCTTTAATTCCATTTTTTTTTTTTCATTCGAGGGTATAACCCCCTTTTGCTTTCTATTGATGTTTTTATTTTCACTACCATTTTCATTTATATTAAAAAAAAGTAATTTGCTTGGTATAAACCACGGTTTCATTTTATATGCATTATAAAGTAGTACAAATTCTGGGAAGAACCAAAGTTTCAGATTCGATATAGGACGACTTAGTATTTCTTCATTCATTCCCATCCAATCAAAAAATATTTTTTTTTGATTGGGTGAATTGATTTCTTGATCCTGAGGAATCGTAAGATAAAAAAGATCTTTTTTATCAATTTTATCAATTATTTGATAATTATTAGTCCCGGTTTTAGTATTTTTATTCTTGTTGGTATCGATCTTGATCCAGGCCTCAATATCGATTTTCTTTTTAAGACAAAAATGGAGAATTTTCCAATCAAAATATTTTCGATCCGGATTTTTTTCCATATACATAATATCACTTTTTCCTAAATAATTTTTGATAGGGATATCCCCTAGTATATCAAAAAATTTGCCCTTATGTTTATGTGTGTTGTAATTATAAAAACTCTCTCGATTCTTATTTACTTGGAATGGTGATCCATAAATATATGGGTCCCTCTTATTTTCATAATTAATAGATCTATAAGATAAAAGATTATATCTATAGTATTTTTGAAAATTCTCATTTTGATTTGGTAATGAATATACTTCGTAATCGTTTTGTTTTTTGTAATGAATTAATAGGTCTTTTTCATATGAATTCTCTTTGTTTAAATCTTGATTTTGAATTGTACGACATTTATTGATTCTATTTTTCCATTTTGCTGCTATTAATCTAGACCATCTAATCTGAGATAAATGGTATTGATAATGACCTCTTAACCAGTTTTTCCATTGATTTATTCCAGAATTCCGAAGTTTCTTATGTCTTAATTCATAATGAATTATTCCTTGTTTTCCAAAATAATCTTTTATTGAAGTCTTAAGAAAAAAAGACGTTCCGTGATATTGAAGAATAGATCTTAACTTATACAAGTTAAGAACTTGTGTTTGTGATATTTTGTAAAATACATATGCTTGTGACAAGGAGGATAAGTCAAAAAAATTCTGTGAATTCTTATTACTAATATTATAAAGTGACTTTTTTATAGTCGAAATAAAATTCATTTTATTTTGATTTGTTTTATTAATTCTTTTTTTATTTTTTTTATTATTGTAAATGGATTTATCAATCATTTTTTTTGTTGATTCAACAAAA
>NW_028129493.1:17500-20000 GCF_055761805.1 Camellia sinensis
TAAGAAACTCGAAAAAAAAATTGGAAAATTGAAAAAAAAGTATTTTATATTTCTAAAAGTTTTAAAAGAAAGAACAAAATTTCTAAATATCTCAAAAAAAACAAAAAAATGGATTATCAAGGGCATTCCGTTTTTAAAAAAAATAAAAAAAGAACTCTCAAAAGTAAATCCAATTCTATTATTTAGATTGAGAGAAATATATAAATCAAGCGAAACTAAAAAAAAAAAAGAAAAAGATTCTATAACCCGCAATCATATAATTCATAAATCCTTTAGTCGAATTCAATCTACATATTGGACAAATTTTTTACTGACAGAAAAAAAAATGAAAGATCTGACTGATAGAACAAGCACAATCAGAAATCAAATAAAAAGAATTACAAAAAATAAAAAAAAAGTGACTCCAGAAATAAATGATAGTCCTAATAAAACAAGTTATAATGCTAAAAGATTGGAATCACCAAATTGGCAAATATTAAAAAGAAGAAATACTCGATTAATCCGTAAATTACATTATTTTATAAAATTTTTCACTGAAAGGATATACGCAGATATCCTTCTATCTATTATTAATATTCCCAGAATTAATATACAACTTTTTGTTGAATCAACAAAAAAAATGATTGATAAATCCATTTACAATAATAAAAAAAATAAAAAAAGAATTAATAAAACAAATCAAAATAAAATGAATTTTATTTCGACTATAAAAAAGTCACTTTATAATATTAGTAATAAGAATTCACAGAATTTTTTTGACTTATCCTCCTTGTCACAAGCATATGTATTTTACAAAATATCACAAACACAAGTTCTTAACTTGTATAAGTTAAGATCTATTCTTCAATATCACGGAACGTCTTTTTTTCTTAAGACTTCAATAAAAGATTATTTTGGAAAACAAGGAATAATTCATTATGAATTAAGACATAAGAAACTTCGGAATTCTGGAATAAATCAATGGAAAAACTGGTTAAGAGGTCATTATCAATACCATTTATCTCAGATTAGATGGTCTAGATTAATAGCAGCAAAATGGAAAAATAGAATCAATAAATGTCGTACAATTCAAAATCAAGATTTAAACAAAGAGAATTCATATGAAAAAGACCTATTAATTCATTACAAAAAACAAAACGATTACGAAGTATATTCATTACCAAATCAAAATGAGAATTTTCAAAAATACTATAGATATAATCTTTTATCTTATAGATCTATTAATTATGAAAATAAGAGGGACCCATATATTTATGGATCACCATTCCAAGTAAATAAGAATCGAGAGAGTTTTTATAATTACAACACACATAAACATAAGGGCAAATTTTTTGATATACTAGGGGATATCCCTATCAAAAATTATTTAGGAAAAAGTGATATTATGTATATGGAAAAAAATCCGGATCGAAAATATTTTGATTGGAAAATTCTCCATTTTTGTCTTAAAAAGAAAATCGATATTGAGGCCTGGATCAAGATCGATACCAACAAGAATAAAAATACTAAAACCGGGACTAATAATTATCAAATAATTGATAAAATTGATAAAAAAGATCTTTTTTATCTTACGATTCCTCAGGATCAAGAAATCAATTCACCCAATCAAAAAAAAATATTTTTTGATTGGATGGGAATGAATGAAGAAATACTAAGTCGTCCTATATCGAATCTGAAACTTTGGTTCTTCCCAGAATTTGTACTACTTTATAATGCATATAAAATGAAACCGTGGTTTATACCAAGCAAATTACTTTTTTTTAATATAAATGAAAATGGTAGTGAAAATAAAAACATCAATAGAAAGCAAAAGGGGGTTATACCCTCGAATGAAAAAAAAAAAATGGAATTAAAGAATAAAAATAAAAAAGAAAAAGAATCTGCAGGCCAAAGAGATCTTAGATCAAATGCACAAAACCAAGTAAATCTTGTATCTGTTCCCTCAACCGAACAAAAAGATATTGAAGAAGATTATTCAGAATCAAACATGAAAAACCGTAAAAAGAAAAAACAATACAAGAGCAATACCGAAGCAGAACTAGATTTCTTCCTGAAAAAGTATTTACTTTTTCAATTGAGATGGGATAATGCTTTGAATCAAAGAATGATCAATAATATCAAAGTATATTGTCTCCTGCTTAGACTGAGAAATCCAAGAAAAATTACTAATCCTCTATTCAAAGGAGAGAAATGAATCTGGATATAATGCTGATTCAGAAGAATTTAACTCTTACAGAATTGATGAAAAGGGGGATATTAATTATCGAACCCCTTCGTCTGTCTGTAAAAAATGATGGACAGTTTATTATGTATCAAACCATAGGTATTTCATTAGTTCATACGAGTAGGCATCAAACTAATCAAAGATACCGAGAACAAAGATATGTTGATAAGAAGGATAAGGATTTTGATGAATCCATTTCAAGGCATCATCAAAGGATAACCGGAAATAGAAAAAAAAATCATTATGATTTGCTTGTTCCTGAAAATATTTTATCGT
>NW_028129499.1:0-38423 GCF_055761805.1 Camellia sinensis
CGATTATGTAAATATTTATCGTGATTGTAATTATTCTCCTTGACAAAATAAATAAAAAAAAATGTTGTAAGGATCCATTTATCTCCTTTAAGTCAAAGGATTTTTTTGACATTAACCTATATCATTTACAAAAATATTTGTAACTAATATATATTTGAACCCTACTATTTCAAAAATCAAATCCATAATTAAACCTAACCTAATTCATCATCTAACAATAGTAGGAATTCGAGTGAAATTGAAGCAATCCTTGGATTTCGCCTACCAAAAATAGCATCCATCATTTCTAAAGTGAAGAGTTCTCAATAAAGCAATGAGTGCAGGACTTGTGAATGTTGAAGAGAGAGAGAGACCTGAGAATGTCTGGTTTTGTGTTGAGTCATTAGTTTTAGATCGTCAGGTGAGAAAAGAAAAATACTATCACAATTGTTTTTGAATGCATAAAAAAGAAAAGAATGTGATTTTTTATTTACTTGATAGAATAAATAAGATAAAAAAAAACATTTTATTTTCTTTTATCAAAATATCTTTTCATTTGATAAGCTATTTTTCAACTTCTTTCACCCTAGAATAATTTTGAAATTAAAAAAAATTTCATTAAATTCATTTCTTTAAAACCAAATCTCACTACTTTTGGTAAGAAACAAAATATAATTTTGATAAGAGCATTTTTCTTATCATTTCTTACTCAACCATCTAAACAAATAAAAAGGTTTCATATCCTCACAATTTCAAACCACCCCCCCTTCTTCTCACCAAATCCCTCCATCCGAACAATGTTAGATAATATTAGTATGGGTAAGACAAACTCCAGTCCTCACCAATTTTTTCATCTAATTTTATCATAAATTTGAAAAAAAAAAAGTTTGATTTGATATAAATTATTTTTATACTTTCATCAAATTTTTATCAAAATCTTTTTAAGAATTCCTCTCTTATCCCAAATTTTCATTTTCATCAAATTTGACACACACACACAAAAAAAAAAAACTCATCTCCAAATGCTTCATCTCTTTAAATTTTCAGCAAATTTAAATTTGATGAAGAATTTAGTAAGTTCTCAATTTGATAAAAAGAAAATGATTCTTCTTTGATTTGATGAACATTTAATGATTGTAGGTGATTTTTAATTACATTTTCATCAATTTTAAATTTAATAAAAGAAAAAGGATTGGAGATGCTCTAAATTTTGATTGTAATTTGGGGTGGTAATTTTATTTATTTATTTATATTAATTTCAAACAGAAAATAAAATAATGTCGTGTATTGAAAGAAAAAATTATTAATTACGGTGATAAATGAATGGTTAAGATTGGGAGCAAATTCATAATTCAGAATTTGAATTGAAATAATTAAAATCTCAGGGTTTATTTATTCTCAAGGACAAATGCTAAATTTTTTTGTAATTTTTTTTTCAAATTAATTTACTCTTATTTCCACTCTTAAGCTATATTTGGATGTCAAGAATAAAAAAAATATATAAATTAATCAATAGTTCATTACCAACAATGTCATTGCTCGAATTTGGCTAAGTTTTTTATTAAGTACGAATATGGACACCAATCATGACACAGATACATTGATACAATTTTTTTTTTTTTTTTTATAAATATATGAGACATGAAAAGTAAAAAAGCACATATAAAATATATAATTTTATATATTTATTTTATGACATATATAATAATTCTCTAAGTACTTGAACACATGAATTTAGAAAAAAATTAAAAATAATATGGCATGTTTGAACGTGTCTAACAAGTATTGAAATGTGTTCGACAAAACATGATATAACTATATGTTACCTACTTAGAAATATCTTACACAATTTAGAAATTCTTTATTTAAAAAAAAAAATTAATCCTTATTAGAACTTTTGATCATTTTATTTTGACTCTAAGCTAATTTATGAATGCAGTGAAAACATTTGTTTGGTCTCAATTTTACTTTAAAAATTAAAATGTACATAAAAAATACATAAGTTTTTAAAATTTCAATGGTGGCGCCGCCTGTTCTCTAGCAGGGGATGACTTCACAGTGAGTTCTATTTGTAAGATTATAGGATCTGTGCATTATAAATCAAAAAATTATGAATATAAGTAACTATTAAAATATAAATTTAGATACATACTATTTGATTTTGTTATTGTCTTGAGTTTTGTTTTTTTGAAAGGATATGGTATTCACAATTGGAAAAATTTAACACCAGCTCTTCCCCTCCTTCTCTTAATCTTTTTGAAATGGGGCTGACAACTTTTTGATCTACATATATATAGATATATGTGAACTCTAATAAGGATAGGAGAGGTGACTGGGCCTAAATAAAATAATTACTGGGTCCTCCCATTAAGAAATCCAAATAACTTAAGACATGTCTTACACCTCCATATCACATATCCACATATAAAATAACTAGCCGCCGGGCACACGCGATGCGTGTACAAACTCATTTGGAAACTCAATTGATAAAAATTTTAATACATTCTCATTCAATTTATTTTTTTTTAATTTATATATTCAATTGCATAATTTTTTTTTTCTGAATTTAATATGATATATATACACACATTCTCATATACTTCTGTGTTATCTCAAACAAAATAAAAATATACTCACAAAGAAATTTTATTGAAAACATACCCAAAAAAAAAAAAATTAAACACACCCATACAAAATTAATCAACCAAACAAACCAATTAAGAACACTATTTTTTTTTAAAAAAAAAAAAAAAATACACTCACAAAATTAAACAAATAAACAAACCAACTTTTTAAAAGCTGAAGTCTGCATCCAACTGCTTCACAACCTTTGCTTCTTCTGTAAGAGCTTTCTTTGTATTCATCCATTTCGCACCAACTAAAGGGTCATCAAGTGTGTTCAAATGCCTGAAGAAGAAAGGAGGGGGGGAAATCACTGCCCCAATTATCCACAACACCCGGATCGAAGTCTCCGACCTCAAAATCATCCGGCATCGTTCCGTTCTCGTCCACGATCCCAAACCTCTCTTGCGACGACGGAGGAAGTGGTTTTGGATGGGATGTGGGTGGAATTGAAGGTAGGGTTGGATCGGAGAGGGGTTGGGTTTGGGTAGTGTTGTTGATGAGGGAGATGAGATCGAAGGTTTTGTTCAAATTGGAGGAGAGAGAGATGGGGGAAGGGGTTTTGGAAGAGGAGAGGGGTTTGGCGAGAGTTGAAGAAGATGAGTTGGTGAGAAACATTGGACCAATGCTTGCCCAAGTAAAAGCAAGCGAGTGATATCAAAATGAGACCTGAGATCTGTAGGAATGTTGATGAAATCTCCATTGTTGATGAAGTCTTTCATTCTCCAATCTCTACTTCATCAAATCTGATCTCTCTCTCTCTCTCTCTCTCTCTCTCTCTCTTCCGAGGTTTCAATCGTTCAAAACAAAATTGGAAGATGTTGAAACTGATTTAAAACTGCTGTGCAGTTTGGAAACGTGGCGGTGGTGGAATTGGTTGGTTTGAATTTATCATGTTACCCTTAGTTACAAATTGATATTAGTGTAGAAATAATATAATTATTTAAGAAGTTAGGGTCATTCTAGAAAAAATAGAAAAAAATTTCTAGAGAGGCTTCAGGACACCAAAGCTCCTGTTGGCTTTTAATAATAGTATAGATATATACACCAAGATCACTATGGCCCAAACTTTATAGATTACAATAATAATTTTAGGCTCATACCAGTCAATCTATCTGAATCACGTTCAACCCGTTTTTCACAAATCAAACAAAATATAATTAATAACAACCTAATTAAGAATAAATTCTTCCACTATTTCCTAAATATTTTTAACCAAGTCAGATGTCCTTACACGGCTTCTGGTAAAGGCATGTTATAAATGTTTTTTTAGTTTCTAAGCTTGTGAATTAGATTGTTGTATTTAGGGTAGTAATCCAATCTGGTTTGTCAACATCCACGTGTGCTTCACTCGTTCAGAACTCGTTTTAAATTAGTTGTTAGGTAAATAGATTAAATTTAAACATATTTTAAAAGCAAACAAATTTAAAAACTGTTAAAAACTCTTGACTCGTTAAAAATATTTATATGCTTTATAATTAAAAGGGCAAAAAAAAAAAAATTACTTGAACTTAGGTTGATTAAAACTCATTTAAAATCAATTCAAAAAAAAAAAAAAAAGCCAAACTTAAAAACATTTTAGTTTTTATTCACTTTGTTTGGTTTTAGTTTTCAAAAAAAATTATTTTTTCGTTTGCCGTATTTTTTTTATTTTCATATTTTAAGTAATTTTTTTTAGACACACCTAATATAAATATATTTCAAAAGTATAACATTTGTGAAAAAAAACTTAAAAAAATTTACTAAATATAAAAAAAAAATTCAGTATATTTTTCATATTTTTGTATATTTATAAATTTTTTAAAATATTTTTTCACAAATATTTTACTATTTAAATATAACCATATAAGGTGCATCTAAAAAAATTTTAAAAAAAATTTTGAAAATATTTACTAAAAATAAAAAATACGAAAAATAAAAAACTCAATTTTTAAAAAACTAAAACCAAATACACTGATTAAGTTTTCAAATTAAATTGAATAACTTATTACTCGGCTTACCTTAACTTATTTATTTTCTTAATTATATTTAAAATACACTAACTACATCCGGAGAGAATAGTTGACCCTAGTCACTCCGGGTTCTATGCAGGAATAACAATCCTTCTAGGTTGTTCACGGGTCAGTTTTGGTTAATCTAACACCCGCAGTGTGACATTCTAATTATTTAATTAAAAATAAATATTAAATAAATAAATAAACAGAAAGTAAAATAAAACAAAATATATAATTTTATAATTATACTCACTAAAATATAATCTAACTTAAAAATTAAAAGTTTGGTTATATTTTGGTGATGACACGAATCGGTCATAGGCCCTGCTTAGTAAGATTTATTTTCAGCTTATTTTAGCCTTTACTTTAATTTAAGCTATTTTGATGTGTTTAGTTTAACTTAACAATATAGCTTATAACTTTTTGTAAGTCAAAAATCAACTTATTCTTTTAGTGGGGGAGAAGAAACTTAATTTATAAGTCAAAAATCAATTTATATTCACAATTATAAAGTATAAACTGTTAAGTTATAAGTTATAATCACTTTTCCATCGCACTACCAAACGAGGTCACAGTCGGATTGGCAGTCTGCCAACTGATTTCAACCGAGTACGGTTGGAAAAACCAAAGGAGACTGAGTGTATCACAAGTGTAGGAATGGAGCTACATAAGGTCCCTTTATTTTTTGAAAATTACACTTCTACTTTTAATTAGAAAAAGTTTTTTATTTAACTTTCTTTTAATTTTTAAATATGTTTTAAAATGTTTACACCTCATCTTTCTTTTATCTTTCTCTTTAATAAATTCTTTATAATTTACCATTGTAAATGTTTAATTTTATCAAAATTTATCTTATATTTATTTCAATATCTCATTTCTCTCTTGTTTTTCTCCACGTCTACCTTGTTTTTTTTTTTTTTGGATTTGGTTAAGTTTTGTAATTGGCTTTCGAGGGTTAATAGTGTAAATTTAAGCGTGCCAGCAAAGATTAATCAGTCCTTACAGAATTTTTATTGTCAACCAATTATCAGACGATTGTGTTAAAATTTTTTCAGCTTCAATGATGAGAACTTTTATTGGTGACTTGTTTTAGGAGAAATTTATAGGAAATAACAAATACAGAACAATTTAGAAATTGAATTTCATTTAGTAAATAGGAACTTACAATGAAATGACCCAGCCTTGAAAAGGTTTACAGCAACAACTACTTGAAACTACTCTTAGGAATTGAAGTGCAGTACAGGAATTGAAGTACTAGAAATGTAAAGAATTGAAAAATGTAAAACTGGAAAGAAATATGAGGTAAATAAACTGGTTTCTGGATTTGAGTCTGGGTTCTTCATTCTGGGGCCTTCTCCTCTATTTATACTTCCCAATGATAACAATCGAAATGGGCTTTCGACCGTCAGAATGCACTTCTACGATCTCTGGTTATGGACCCTGAACAATCTCTTCCCACGACGCCTTCTTTGTAGTTGGGCTTCCCTCTTGAATTTGAATTGTGAGTAACCGTTAAGTCACGTCATTTCGTGCCTTCTAACTACTTTCATGCGACGCATACCTACCATTACCAATATGAACTGCCACATGTTTGTCACTGGTTGGAGACTTATATTAACTCCCCAAATTATTCTTTTTGAGCCACGTGTTAAGCTGCGATTGGTCTGTACAAAATATATAGCCAACAAATAGATATCGCTAAGGATTAATGGTGCCTCATGAATTAAAATTTTAACTCCGCCACTGCACAGGTATATTTCGAAACCCAAGCAAAATTTAGGAATCAATCTTTCTAAACTATTTCAATACCATGCCTACAAAAACTCATATATACTATAAGAGCTTAAACATGGTTTACGTACTTGTAGTAGGTATCAATTCAATCATCACTATTTATCTGTGAGCAACACATACTTGGACATTGAACCTGATGATGCAGTTTGGTCGAACGAGAAATGGGTCGGACAGGATCCGAATGATCCACGGGTTGGCCGAACTTCGTTTTCCCAGTAATATCTGCACCAAGTCTGGTAGAAAGGACCCAATGGGTGAGGTTCTTTTATGAGGACCCTTCGATAATTAAGTTAGATCGGAAAGAAGAATTTAGAAATTGCCAGAGAGAGTATGTATGTATTAATGTTTTTTATACCTTTGTTGGCCTCTTGGCTTACCGTGTCGCACTCATGATTGCTCTACTGTCTTTGTTTTTTCACACTGTTCTATTAGCCGTAAGTCTATGGCTATCTGTAGTTGGCCATGGTAGCGTCGTCATGTCATAGAAATCACAGAACAAAAAGGGAGTGGCTTGTCTCTTCTTTTTGTCTGGCCACTGGGCCTAAGTTGGGTTAGGAATTATTTGGACGGTCTATTGGACCACCTATTTGGGTTATGCCTATCAGTATCAGTAGGCCCTCATTCCCGAGTGCAGCTTTAGTTCAACGAGGGGAATAAGAAAGAAGAAAAGAGGCCCCCAGGATGACCGACCGTTGAATCGGGGGTTTGCGTGGCAGACCACTGAGGGAGATGACTGACTGGTGGGGTGGCCAAATGGAGAGAAAGGTGATCGACCGACGCGATGGCCAAGGGAGGTGATCGACCGACACGGTGGATGATCAGGGAGGGAGACGACTGACTGATGTGATGATTGACTGGAGAAGAAGGTGACCGACCGACGCGGTAACCGAGTAGTGAGGGAGATGGCCGACCGATATGGTGGATGACCGGGGAAGGGGGTTATCAACCGATGTGGTGGCCGAGCATTGAAAGAGGTGACCGACTGTCGTGGTGGCCGAGTGTTAAGGGAAGCGACCAACCGACGTAGTGGGAATTTATGGGGCGGGGGGTCGAGGTACAGGAAAGCACGTGATGATGTAAAGTGAAATAAATAGGGGAAAGAAAAGAGGAGGAGTATGAGGAAGAAGGGATCAAGCCCATACACATGGGGCAATTTGGGCCACTGAAGAGGGATGCGAAGTGGTAGTAAGAAGTGAAGGGGTTGTATAAGTGGTGACTTAGGAAATGCGGGGTTTTATCTTGTTAGAATTTTAAACTGGCGAATTTTAACCATGACCCTAGGAACAAAGGCAAACCCTGGGCATTTGGACTTGTGCGCTTTACCTACTTGATTGTAAAAAATCAGCACATTCCAAACTTGAGTTCCTTCATCGCAGGAAACTCTCCCATCTGGCATATCACAAATTTTCTTGCCCTCCCAACCAAAGCAATAGTTAGAAACGTGAAGCAGATGGCACAAGACAAAGCGACAGCCATAGGATTGGATGCATTAGGAAAGGATGACAGACTGGAGTTGGCGGAGCAGTATAGGGTAGAATGGCGGGTGAATAGGGAGGTGGAGCGGTCGGCGCGATCCCGGCAGTTTACAATGATTTCGGCGGCGCAACGGATTAGACAAGTGGCGCTTGACCACTGGCATACCAAGGCGGACAAATCCACTCTAACGGCAGAGGATCTTAAGGAGTTGCGCAGCAGATACCAGATTCCGGCTGACATAGAGCTGAGGCTGCCAACGACGAGGGGGTCTGACGCATGATCAATAGAGTTCGCATTGTACGAAGAGGCGCTGCGAGGGGACCTATGGCTATCCTTTCCACAGCTAGTGGTCGACGTGTTAAACTGCCTGGAGGTGACCCTAGGATAGTTTATGCCGAATGTGTGGACTGGGCCGTCGAGTGTGGCTGCGGCAGAGCTGGTGAAAGGGCAAACCAAAGAAGAAATAATCTAGAGGTTCCAGCAGTCAGACTACTACAAGCACGAGATGAGCATGTACTGGGACAGTGGTTGGACGAGCTTCAAGTATAGAGCAGAAGAACTATTCCCAGATATTGATTTTAATTGCGTGAAGCCAGGAGAGGAAGACATTGCCCAGACCTTACTGGATGAGGATATGGAGGAGGAGGACTTGGCATCCAGTGTAAAAGATGGAAGGGGGCAGATTAAAAGGTAAAAACTGGAGGCGGTTTTTGTTGGTTTGTTTTCAGGCTTAGTTGTTTGGCTGGGATTTAGAGGGCTCAGTCTGGCTGAGGCTTTGTTTGGCTCAGACTGGCCGAGCTCTTCAGGCTCAGTCTGACTGAGGCTTGGAGGGCTTAGTCTGGCTGAGGCTTTGCTTGACTCAGATTAGTTGAGCTCTTTAGGCTTAGTTTGGCTGAGACTTGGAGGGCTCAATCCTGCTAAGGCTTTGCTTGACTCAGACTGGCTAAGCTTTTCAAGCTCAGTTTGGCTGAGGCTTTGCTTGACTTAGACTGGCTAAGCGTTTCGGGCTCAATCTAGTTGAGCTTTCTTCAGGCTCAGTCTGCCTGAGATTGAGGTCTTTTTTCTTAGTCTGGTTGAGGCTTTTTTAAACTCAGTCTGGCTAAGGTCCTTATGCTCGGTTTGGCTAAGGCTTTTTTCTTTTCTTTTTTTTTTTTTTAAAAAAAAAAAGCTCAGTCTCGCTGAGGTTGAGGTCTTCATGCTCAGTCTAGTTGAGGCTTTTGAAACTCAATCTGGCTAAGATCTTCATGCTCAATTTTTTTTTAAAAAAAAAAATACAAAAACTTAATCTCGCTGAGGTCTTTATGCTCAGCCTAGCTGAGACTTTTTAAACTCAGTCTGGTTAAGGTCTTTATGCTCAGTCTAGCTGAGGATTTTTAAACTCAGTCTAGTTGGCTGAGGTTGAGGTCTTCACGCTCAGTCTGGCTGAGGCGTTTTGATTTTAAACTTAGGAAATGTACAACACAGATGAAAGAAGATGAATATCTTACTCATGAAGTCCTACCAAGGTCAACTTATACATTGCATTGTAAAGAAAATATACGAGTGATTGGAATTAAATAAGTAAGATAATGGAACACGAAAAAAAGGTTCCTTTTATTGAAAATACTGCTTCAAGTGCTCAATATTCCATGGATGTGAAAGATCTCTGCCCTTCATATCTTGTAGACGGTAAGTGCCTGGACGTGGTCTGTACGTGACAATGTGGCCCTTCTCATTTGGTTGTTAACTTGCCCTCAGCTGGCCATTCAGATTTGACGGAGATGCTTGTGGGGCGAGTGGTGAAAGAAGTAGTCCTTGTTGTGTTACTGAGGACGGTTGTCTTAGACTTGATCTTGATTTTGATGGATGTTTTGTAGAGGCAGAGGGGTAAAAACTAGCAGTTCTTGTTAAAATAAGGCTTGGTTTTGCTTAATCAAGCGGTTATTGCTGTTGGTGTTCTTCATGAAGTATGAAGCTGGCTTATTTGGGTTGGAGGGCTCAGCTTGAGGATTTCCGATAGTATGCTATGAAGCCATGGATTGTGGCGTAACTATTCACTCTGACACTAAAGGTGGGTGAAAAGAAAACTATTTCCGATGACAATGAGCATAATTGCTAACCAGAAGAGTTTCCCACAAACGACGTCAACTGATGATGCAATTTGGTCGGACGAGAAATGGGTCGGATAGGATTCGGATGCTCCACGGGTTGGCCGAACTTCGTATTCCTAGCAATACCTACACCAAGTCTGGTAGAAAGGACCCAAAGGGTGAGGTTCCTTCCTGAGAACCCTTCGATGATTAAGTTAGATCGGAAAGAAGAATTTAGAAATCGCTAGAAAGAGTATGTATGTATTAATGTTTTTCATACCTTTGTTGGCCTCTTGGCTTACCGTGCCCCACTCATGATTGCTCCGCTGTTTTTGTCTTTTCACGCTGTTCTATCAGCCATAAGTCTATGGCTATCTGTAGCCAGCCATGGTAGCGTTGCCATGTCATAGAAATCACGGAACAAAAGGGAATGACTTGTCTCTTCTTTTTGTCTGGCCACTGGGCCTAAGTTGGGTTAGGAATTATTTGGACGGCCCATTAGACCACCTTGGGTTATGCCCATCAGTATCAAAAATTGAAATTTAAAATTTTAAAAAGAAAAAATTTCACATTGAATAACAAGGTTCAGGCACTTGTAGCTCACCTTACAAAAAGCCTTAATCATATTACAGGGAGCAAAAAATAAGAGGATTTAGAAACGACAGACGCATATCATAATTAGTGAGCATGAAAGGTCAAAAAATGATACCAGACATTTTAAAATGTTATCGAGGCTGTCAATTTGCATTCCCAACCATTCAAATTTGAAGATATTTGTCTCTAACAGAAAGCAGTTCCCTCAAAACTTACTGCGTGTCCATTCTGTTTTGTGCAACTTTTGCCAAGAATGCAACTCCAATTTGAAAAATGAGAAAGCAAGCACTCAATTTGTTCACTTCTCATGCCATTCCAACATGAAGCATTGGTTGAAAAAGCTTCTCCCATTGCTTTCCCAGGCAAAGTAGATTGGTCCACAATACCCATTACTTAATCTGGCAACGAGCGTTTGACAAAATTGTGAAGGTTAAAATTATCTTTGAATGGTTCATTGGTGGGTCTTCTACCCGTGAACATTTCCAACAAGAGAATTCCATAACAGTACAAGTCTCCGTCAGCCGAGACCTTACCACCCATTCTATATTCTGCACAATCCCAAGAACTTCCGTTATTACTCTTATTGTAATACCACATTTTCATATATACAAGAAAAGGTTTGATATTTGAAAGGCTTTATATTAATTAGCAGTGTAACTATTTGCACCCATTTTCATAAAATTCTTATCGACAGGTGGATTAATCGAATGATGACACGTGGCAGTGAAGTCAAAATGAAGTCTTTCAGCAGTCAAGGGGTATGTGGCATTAGAGAGGTTGATCACATGCATTGGATGGTTCAGATGATGGAGCAATTATCATGCTTGGTCTAGATGATAGAGCAGTTATCAAGCTAGGTTATGGGCTCAGTGGACAACTTGCAAGAAGAGTTATGTGTAGAATGAAAGTTTTGCTTTGACGATGGAAGGTCCAAAGGACTGAGAGACATGTGACAGCATGAAGGAGATGTGGTTCAATAGATAGAAATGAAGAATTGGCGAAGTTTGAGGGTTAGGAAGTAAGAGAGCAGTTGCAGCAGTTGTGCAATAGCAGTTGCAGGATTTAGGAGAATCATGCAATTATGGACTAGAGAAAAATGGAGATGTATAAAACCAGAAGGTGCCAAAGGGGAATGGACGTCATCAACAACAACGCAACAACTTAGTTTTATCTTAGGAGTAGCTTTATCTAAACTTAGGAATAATTTCTCTTTGTAATTCGTAATCTTTGTAAACATTGGTGGTTTTATCTTGAAATCATCTTTAGTTTGTTTTGTTGACTTTGCTGATTGTAACTTTTGTTCTAAAGAAGTCCTTGTACTTTCAAGGCATTTGAATGAAAAATATAGTCGCTAGATTACTCTTGTTTGACTGTTTAGTCAAAATTATTGTTTAATTCCTGTCGATTAGGAATTAGCATAATTTTTATTAACAGTAACCAATTATAAATTCCCAACAACATTTTCCTGGGTTCCTCTTTGATTCATGGAGGATGCCATTTCGCTATTATTATTATCAAGAAAAGGCACCTTGACAATAAAATTATCAAAAATTGAAACTTGGCAGAAAAGAGTAATCTGAAAGTTACCTTTAGCAGCATATCCAAAGGTTCCCTTAAATCCCAAGTGAGCTGAATTGATTCAAATTATCTTCATTGCCGAATTCCAAGAGCAGTTTTGCAAAACCAAAGTCACTAACATAAGCAGTCACATCATTGTTAAGAAGAACATTACTCGACTTTAGATCACAGTGAACCACAGGTGTTTGGCACTGATGATGAAGATAATGCAATGCCGAGGCAACAACTATTGCAGTACGGATCCTTTGGAGAAGATATAGGCTTCTTCACTGATGATGTTCATCTTTTAGATGCAGCCACTCCTCCAAGCTCCGATTTGGCATAAACTGATACACTAAAGCTTTAAAATCATTTGTCAAAATCAGTACTTGAATAAACAGTTACGATCTTGACAAGGTTTCGATTCCTGATATTTCTCAAGGCTTGGCATTCGTTGATAAAGCTTTTGGAAGCTCCTCACTGTTGAAGGTTGAGTATACCTTAACTGCAACTGTTGTATCTGTACCACCTGAGTCAAGAGTTCCTTTATACACAGTCCCAAAATTACCGGAACCTATTAAATTCTGTGAAGGAAATCCTCCAGTGGCTTTGAGGATCTCTTCATAAGAAATCTTTTGTAGAAGTTCCCAAGAGAGATGTGGGAAGATGTTTATTCCTGACCACCTTCATCCAGTAAAGTGCAAGTGAAGAACACAACAGAGCTATATTTTCTTACTTTAATCACAACTATTTAATTGTGGTAATCTATCTTTAATCACAACCACTCATTTCATATTTCTCTATTTGATGAGTTAGCAATTTTACCTATAACTATTGCTTATACCAAATATACTGCAAGGAATAGCAATGATCTTACAATATCCATAGTGAATAGCAATTTTTTATTGGGTATGTAAGCAATGAAGTGAATGAAATTAATTTAAGCCATAGTGGATTTGGATTCTCTACAATATCCTGATTTGCAATGATCTTACAATCATCTATTTGCTTACGCAGCTGTGCTAGAAGCACAGAATAAGTTCACAAATTCCATGACAGATGTGGGCCCACCTCTTTGTCATCAGATCTGTATTTGATTTTAGAGCAAAGTATACCAAGAGTCTTTATGGTTTGAAATTTATATCAATGTAATCTTTAATTTTTTAATTATAATATATTTAATTTTAAATTTTAAATCTTATTTTAAATAAGGATAATTAAAGATATTTTTATTTAATTTTAAGGATAAAATCGTCAATTTGATAAAATATAAACTAATTTGATAAAAATAAATTTCAAAAAAAATATTTTTGAATTTTTAAAAATTATTTTATCCACTAAAGATAAAATTATGTAAAATTAATAAATATTTTAGACTTTTATTTATTTATTTTTTTACCAAATTAATTTTTATTATGTGTTTGGATGATAATAATGAGTGGTTGCTTTTATTTTCATTAAATTAGTTTCTATTTTTTAGAAAGTCAAATACGGCAACAACTTTGATATCATTATTAAATCAATCCAGTAAATCAAAAATTCAAAACTAAAAATATTTCACACATTAAATATATCGATTACACATTAAAATCTTAACAACCATCTATTACATGACCATCATCCAAACACATAATAAAAATTAATTTAGTAAAATAAATAAATAAATAAATAAATAAATGTCTAAAAGATTTATCAATTTTACATAATTTTATCTTTGATAAGTATAAATAATTTTTAAAAATTTAAAAATAATTTTTTGATATTTATTTTTGTTAAATTAGTTTACATTTTATCAAATTGATGATTTTACCATTAAAATAAAGTAATGATATCTTCAATTGTCCTTATTTGAAACGAGATCAAAATTCAGAGTAACATGTGTCACAATTGAAATACTAAGGATCAAAGTATACGAATCCCAAACTATAAAGACTATTAGGGTAATTCGCCCTTGAATCTATGAATATTTTTTGGGTTGCTGGACTTTCTGTTTGCTTATGTGTCAAGATGTGGTGCAAAGCATTGCAGTATCATTGGAAGCATGGATATTGTAGTGAATTCAAGTTCCCGACAGTAGTGTGTGACATTTTAATTGTTATGGAGCAATGCTCAAGAAGAAAGCAATAAAAATTTCTGCTAATATAATTAGGAGTGTGCACAGGTTAATTTGAGTTAATTTTGGAGAAATCTTCAATCCGTCATCAATAAATCCATTCTCAAAATTGACAGGTTGATTGAATATTTTGACAGTTTCAAACTAATGAGTTACGCGGATTAAAAATATAAAATGAGAAACAATATCATTGAACATTCAACTTTAGTTTTCATCGATTTCAAACAAAAAATTATTTATTTTTCCAAATCTTATACAAAACCTTCTAAATAATTGAATGAATGATTATTGAAAATTATCTTTCAAAATTTAATACACAAAACAAATCAAATTAGCAGAAAATATGAATGAAAATGAGGAGTGATTGTCATCCAATTAATGATATTATGGTTGTGAACAAGTGCATGGTAATTCAATAAATATATAAGTGGGTTGAGTTAGTTTGTAGGCAAATTGACAAATTTTAATCATCTAACTCACTAATCTTCTCAAACTATATGGGTTGATTTGGGTAAAATTTAAAAATTGCTTCAGACGTAATTTATGTAGAGAAGCGTATTGAAATAAGAGTTGGGCTTGGGAAACAAAGAACAAATATGAAAACACAATAGAGGGAACTCTTCTCTGGAATTGTATTATTATTATTACTATTTTTTAATAAATACTCTGGAATTGTATTATTAAATAATCAAAACTACTTAGCCAAAAGATTTACAACTGAATTTATTGTGGTAGAGATACCATAGGAGACAATGTACTAGGCAATTCCTAGCTAATAAGTCAAAATAAAGAAAAATCAGAAAATTAAAACAAATAATTCCTAGACAGAATGATTAGCAGAACAAAACTTTCACAAAAAGTGAAGTTGAGGGCCTAAACGATGAAATTTATCCAAAAAACACCTTAGGCCATGGCATAGCAGTGAGTTTTTTGACCATTGGGTTGTTTCCCATTGAACATGGGCCTTTCAGAACTGATCTGCCAACGTTAGCTCAAACGCTTATTTTCTGTGTTGTCATCCTTCAATCCAAATGGGCCAAATAAGTTTTAGGTCACTTGGTCTGCATCATCACTGATCAACTTTAAAAATAAAATTAAAAAAAAAATAAATACATATGAAATTTCAGGGAATATATTGTATGTGAACTTACTGGGATATGACGATAGAAACCTTCGATACCAAGACATTTTACATCACACAGACTCATCATCTTCATAAGCCCATGATATTGAGAACTGTATGGACCTGTAATAAGAAATGTATCAAATTCACACACCACTGGATTGTAACTATTGAACATTATATCAGAAATTCTGTTGTTCTTCGTGCATTCCAGCACTAAGAAATGTCTCTCGGATAGAAAGCAGTTTCATGGTGACCTGTCCCATGTTCAATCTGTCCTGGGGGAGAATCTGATGAACACACGACTGCGATTTGCAAAACAGAAATCAAGCACGCACTCAGTACACATGTCAAGTCAGTAGAAAACCCAACCTTGCCTACTTCTTCTTCTTCTATACCTTTGCATAAGGCTGATTGGTCCACAACCTCCATTATTTGACTGGGTAGTGCCATTTTGACAAAGTTGTGAAGGTTTGGATTGTCTTCAAATGAATCATCTGTGGGTCTTCTTCCAGTGAAAAGCTCCAACAAGAGAATTCCGTAGCTGTAGACATCTCCTACAGTTGAGACCTTTCCACCCATGCCATACTCTGAAATTCATGGAACTTCCATTCACACCATTGTATGATAAGATCAAACTTTCATATAAAATGTGAAACTTTCGAGAATTTGGAACATAAAAGTGTAATAAAAACCAAGGCATTATAGTATAGCCTAAAAACTTTATAATTAGTGATCGTGGTGCAACAATAAGATTGATCTATTGCGACTTGGAGTTATTGGTTCAAATTACAAAAATAGTGTTTTTGTATGCAGAGGTAAGATTAGGTATATTTGTTCCTCCTCAAACTCTGCAATCAAAGGCGGATTTATTAAGGGACTAGGGGTCACATGCCCCCTCACTTTGTAATATTTTTAAAAGAGAAATGTTAGAGATCATGAAACTTTTGTCATGAAAGGGATCATGAAAAATTTCTGACCCTTAGATTACCTTGATTAGTGTGTGGTGCTTTATTGTAAGTGTAATCCAAAGGTCACAAATTTTTCATGACCATTTTCATGAAAAACTTTTCATGATACCTAGTATTGCTGTTTTTAAAATAGCTTATCTGTACAAAACTGATGTGTTTTAATTTATTATAAAATTAGGGATTTTGGTTTATAGTTATTTGTGCCAAAATTAGAGATTTTGATATGCTTAAAATTAAGGATTTTCATTTATAGTGATTTGTGCCAACATTAGAGATTTTGATGTACTCAAATTGTTGATTTTGATTTGCGCTAAAATAAGGATTTTTAATTAGGGATTTATATTTTTTTTACTTTAGAAGTTGAAAATTAGTTGGAGCCAATTGTAAAAAAGTTCACATTAAAAAAATTTGCAACAAATATTTAAGTTTTATTCTTGTTGATTCCAAGGAATAAAAATTGAGGTTATAATTAGTAGTTGCCCCCCTTGAATTTATTTTCTAGCAACGTCATTATGTACAATGACGAGAGTCTCGTGCACTGAAACTGTCTTTTTAATTATCATGGTGTCTTCAAGTCCTTTTTAGTTATCATGGTGTCTTCAATTTAATTTTGATTAATGAAGTCACTGCTTTAGTAAAACAAACACAATGCACCTAAAATTGTAAAAGAAGAAGAAGAAGAAGAAGAAGAAGAAGAAGAAGAACAACAACAACAACAACAACTTACCTGGAGCAGCATACCATATGGTTCCTAGCTTCCTTGCTAAATTTACAGAGGAGCTGTGCCAAGCCAAAATCACTCACATGAGTAGTGAAATCATTGTCAAGAAGCACATTGCTTGGCTTCAAATCATAGTGAGCCACGGGTGTTTCATAGTGGTTATGAAGATAATCTAAAGCAGAAGCCACATCAATCGCTATATTCATCATTTGAAGAATGCTTAAACTTCCCTATTGGGACTGTCCCTCTTCTGAATGAAACCACTTTTCCAAGCTCCCATTCAGCATGTACTCGTACACCAAAGCTTTGAAATCATTGCCTTCAAAATCGATACTTGAGCAAGCGGTGACTGTTAGGGAAAATATATGATTCCCCACACGTAAATCAATCAATGGGAATAAAAACTAATGCGGAAAAATTAAATCAAAAGCAACACAAGAATTTTACGCGGTTCCCTCAATGTGAGGTACGTCCACGGGATCGAAATCCGATTCCACTATCAACCAAAAAGTTTCCAAACGATTACAAACGAGACACGAATGGTCTCACAAATCACCCTTAGGTGAATTCTAAATAATCACAAATAAACAAGAGGAAAGATCTTACCAAATAGATGAACCAAAATCTTCGAAACCAGAGTTGAAGAGGACCCAAAATAACGAAATATTCACCAACTTAATTCCTCACAAAACCAGTGCACTAACTTGAATGTACACCCAAGAATCAATCCACCCAAGTATCAATGTTGCTACCGCTTTACTCAACTTCGGGGAACAACAAATTAATTAGGGCAGTCGCTGTGCATTATACTTCAAGAAAAACAAAGCCATACATATCTATATATATATATATATATATGGTTGAGTATTGGGTTTTGTAATCAAACCCTAATTGTTACCAAATTGAATTAGGTCTCCACAAATTAGATATAATATATAAAAATATATTATAACTAATACCAAATCAAATTAAACTCTTTTAATAACCCAATTGGGTCCCACACTCCAATAAGGAAACCCAACAATTCTCCCCCTACCGACTTAGGTGAAGATATCAACCATACCCGCCAAAGTTCGACATTTTAAATGTTTGTCCCTTGACAAAGTCTTTGTCAACATATCTGAAATATCATCATCTGTGTGAACCTTTTTGAGTTATAACAATTTCGAATCTAACACATCACGAATCCAATATCTCACATCAATGTGTTTCGATCTCGAATGAAAAGTAGAATTTTTACTCAAGTGAATAGCACTTTGACTATCACAATAAAGCACATACCTTTTTTGCTTCAAACCCAACTCTTGCAAAAATTTCTTCAACCATAACTTTTCTTTGCAAGCTTCTGCAATGGCAATAAATTCAGCTTCGGTAGTTGAGAGAGCAACACATTTTTGTAATTTAGATTGCCATGCCATAGCCCCCCTGCAAAAGTCATCAAATACCCTGAAGTAGATTTCCTAGAATCAATATCACCGGCCATGTCAGAATCCGTGAACCCATCAAGCATCGGCTTACCATCCCCAAAACACAAACACACCTTCGAAGTCCCTCGAAGATACCTTAGAATTCATTTAACCACTGCCCAATGTTCTTTACCCGGATTAGAGAGAAATCGACTCACCACACCAACGACGTGAGCAATATCCGGCCTTGTACAAACCATGGCGTACATCAAAGAACCAACTGTTGAAGCATAAGGAATTTTCAACATCTCTTCCTTGTCTTTCTCAGTTGTAGGACATTGATTCTAACTAAGCTTGAAATGACCCGCAAGTGGACAACCAACTGGCTTTGCTTTATCCATGTTGAATCTCTCAAGAACCTTCTCAATGTAGCTTTCTTGAGACAACCAAATTAGCACCTCTTTGCGATCACGAACAATTTTCATACCAAGTATTTGCTTTGCCGGTTCTAAATCTTTCATAGCAAAAGATTTACTCAACTCTAACTTCAACTAGTTAATCATGATAGAATCTTGACTCACAATTAACATGTCATCAACATAAAGCAAAAAAATAATAAATTTATCATCTGGAAAATTTTTCACAAACACACAATGGTCCGAAGTGGTTTTAGAAAAACCATTATTTAACATGAAAGAGTCAAATTTTTTGTACTATTGCCGCGGGACTTGCTTGAGGCCATACAGACTTTTCTTCAATTTGCAAACAAATTTCTCTTTCCCTTTCTCCACAAAACCTTCTGGTTGCTCCATGTAAATTTCTTCTTCAAGATCACCATGAAGAAATGCGGTCTCCACATCAAGTTGTTCAACTTCAAGGTTCATACTTGCAGCTATGCCAAGTACAACTCGAATAGAAGACATCTTCACAACTAGCGAGAAAATCTCATCAAAGTCAATACCTTTCTTTTGCGCAAAGCCCTTACAACAAGACGTGCTTTGTACCTCAGATTCTTGCTATCATTCTTTAATTTGAAAACCCACTTATTTTTCAGAATTTTCCTCCCCTTAGGCAACTTCACTAAATCATAAGTTTGGTTTTCAAGTAAGGAATTCATCTCCTCATCCATGGCATTTTTTCAATTATCTTTCTTTGCATGCTCAATTGCTTCTTGGTAGCTATCAGGCTCCCCTTGATCAGAAATCAACACAAATTCATTGGGAAGATACTTTCTTGAAGGTTGCCGGTCCCTTGTAGATTTTCTCAACTCAAGTTGTGGTGGCAGTTTTTGAGTTGGATGCTTTTTCTCAATTTCTGGCTCAACTTCATTAGGATTAGCATTATCCTATACATCTTCAATGGGTGGCTGCACATCTCCCCCATTTTCATCATCAACTAAAGATGAAGGAGATGGATCTATGTCAATGAGATCACTACTTTTTGGCTTCGGATGATCACCTTTGCCAAAGTCTTCAATTGTTTGGTCTTCAAGAAACACAACATCACGGCTTCGAATGACTTTCTTGTCGACCGGATCCCATAATCTATACCCGAATTCATTACGCCCACAGCCAAGAAAAATACATTGTCTTGACTTACTATCAAGCTTGGACCTCTCATCCTTTGGAATGTGAACAAAGGCTCGACAACCAAACACTCTCAAGTGCTCATAAGATACATCTTTGCCAGTCCAAACTCTTTTAGGAACATCACCATTCAAAGGATAGGAAGGAGACAAATTGATCACGTCAACCGCTGTCTTCATTGCCTCACCCTAAAAGGATTTTGGCATTTTCGCTTGTGAAAGCAAACACCTTATTCTTTCCACAATGGTGCGGTTCATCCTCTCGGCAACGCCATTTTGTTGAGGGGTCTTCTTAACTGTCTTTTGGTGCCGAATACCTTAGCTGTGACAATACTCATCATGTGACGCCCCAATTCTACACTATTGGTTGTAGTCAAGGGAGAGTCACTAATGAGTCCTATGGTCAATAACTAAGTAAGATCTCAGATCGCCGGAGGAGTCAAATTAGCCTCCTTTCTAAGTCCAGCTTTCTTAGGCAGCGCACTACATTTTTGACAGATCTTAAAAGGTATTGACACAATGTCTCATAAGTAATGAAAGGGTTCATACATAGAATATAAATACATAACAGCCACAAATATACTTAATTCAAAAGATGGTTCCTTTACATTACATCCCAAAAGAAAGCTTAAATCTTCAAATGAGTCTTTACAAAACATTCAAAAAGAAACTTCTAATTTTTCTAGGATAGCCAAAAGTCTTCAAAAATTTCGGGCTCGTCGTCTCCAGCTATGAGTTCCGCTTCGTCACCTGGCATGATACACCGTGAGCTTTGAATGCCCAGTAAACACACACACAACCTACCCCTTTTTCCCAGTCCAATACACAATCACGATTATAACATCAAGTAATAAAGCATGATACTTCAATAAATAAATGAAGGGTTAAGTTAGATGTTAACAAACTAGAAATCCCCCAAAGAGATTTCTTCCTCCCAACCACAAGAATCGGACGCGGATTAGTCGGTATGCCCCTCATTTACTGCTTTGTTGCAGAACTAACCTCGGATGCCTACCAACGGTTATGTACCGCGTAGCACCAACCGCAGGGCCTCAAAAGAGACGGTAAAATAGGGCTTTGCCCGAATCCCTCCTTACACCAAACCACCTAGGGTCCGAATACAACCGCTCCGTTCAAGGGTTCCGAAAACTACTTGCGCAAGACTTTAACTTTCAAATGGGGAACGCATCCCAACAATCCATATATCACATTTCTCATCTTTTTATTATTCAAGTGTTCGAAAACCCAATACCCTCCCAATTAGGTTTCCCGTTAAATTAAATGTTTTAAATCAAGTTAATCCAACTTACGAGACAATAATATCCACATAGGCATGCATCCATAAAGCGAGGAAGATAAATAACATAACCATAATACACATAATAACATGCCAAGATACGCTCATATGTAAGTAGGCAATTCCATGAATTCAAGGGCATAAAACATCCATACATAACACAGATTTCAGATTTAATATCACATGAAGATTGAGATAAAAGGACTATTTTAAATCTTCCACCGGACTCGGTCTCCCTATGGTTCGTAGAGAATTTGATCTAGTTTCTAGAACACTTTTCAGAAATGGGATTGCTTTTCCAGATTTTAAGTTATTTAGAATATATTCCAACGCTGTCCAGAATCTGTCCAGATCCGTCGACCGTTACGAAAATTTGATTTTCTTGCAAACTGCTTGATGTTTTTCGATGAAACCAATTTTAGTTGAAAGCTAACATCTTAAGGAAGGTTTTGACATAAAGTAGAGGTCCAGAATAATATTTTAAATTGTTCTGGAATTTCTGGAAGTGGGCTGCAAAAACAGATTCTAGGGTATTTCGCCCAAAACAAGAAGGTTTATGAAAAAGGGGTTCTACCAAGGGAAAGTTTCATTTCTTTTGTGAAGAAAATATGATAACTATCACATGTTTAACTCAGAAAATTTGTTTGGAAGAGTGCCCTTGAAAAGTTGAGAGATTGGTACAAAAAGAAGATGGTTTTATGCCAAAATGGAAAAAAATACAAGAGAGATGTAATCAATACTCAACCCTTAGTATTTTTAACATAAGAACTTAGTAATAACAGATCTGGAAACATTATTTAGAACCTTTAGAAACATGTATTGAAAAAAAAAGGAAAATGGAAGAGAAGGTTGTATTTGTGGCTTACCTACTAAACTTTGCACATGAAGCTCTCTTCTTCCTCCTTCTTCTCCTCTAGACTTCTCTTTCTTGCTCTCCTCTCTTTCTCTAACCGAAATGTGTGTATGAGTGAGTGTGTTGTGTGTGTTTGCAAGCTAGGGGGTGTGTTGGTATTTATAGACAAACCCTTGAGGCAAAAAGTCCTAAAAGTCCCTTAGTTGGATATGGATGGAAAGGTTAGGATTTGTTTGAATTCTAAAGGAATGGAAGGGATTTGGGAGGCTTGTTCATTGGTTTAGGCAACTCCTGGTTGTAATGAAACTAGTTCTTGGATTTTGCATCCTAGGTCTAGGTCACTAGGTGTTGTTTTCCTAGAAGTTCATGATGGTGTTTCTAGGGAATTTGATTTCTCACCTACTCCTAGGAAGGGCCGGCCATGGGGAAGGGTGAAGGGCCAAATTTTTAATTATTTTATGTTCTAGGCACACTCCTCTAGGTGTATATATATATATATATTACAAGATTGATGGTACTTCAAGATACAAGGTACAAGTACTAGTTTTTGGGGCAAGTTTTGAATTTAATTGAAGGGTGAGGGCCTGGAGTTAAATACATGTAACTTATGTAGAATTAAATTAGGTTAGGGATCCTAATCCGGTTAGGGAAATTCCTGTTTTGATAAAAATAAAAATAATAATGCTAACCGACAAGATTCGAATTAATTGAAGTAAACGAGGGGGCTTTAAGAAAATAATTCAAACATTAGGGTCTTTTAAGTGAATACATATTTCAGGGGTTTTACAACCTATCCCCCTTAGAACAATTTCGTCCTCGAAATTCAACTACATACTGCCTTCGAAAAGCTCGGGGTAGTTTGCCTTCACCCAATCTTGGCGTTCCCAAGTAGATTTCTCAATTCCCCGATGATGCCATGGCACTTTTACCAAGTGAACCGTCTTGCCTCTAAGGTTCTTTTCTCGATGATCTTGTGTTGCTACAGGTCCTTCTTTAAACGTAACATCTTTGTCAAGACCGATCTCTTTCCATTTGAGGACGTGTGTCGGGTCAGCGATGTATTTTCTCAACATGGATACATGGAAGACGTTGTGTATCCCTGTTAACTGCGCCACTCTTTCCAATACCTCAAAAGGCCTGATATATCGTAGCGACAACTTCTCCTTTCTCCCAAAACGTATGACTCCACGCCTGGGTTGCACTTTTAGGAACACGTGGCTGCCTATTTCAAACATCAATGGTCTTCTCCTCCTGTCTGCATAATTCTTTTGACGGTCTTGGGCAGTCTTTAACCGTTGTCGGATTAATTTGACCTTCTCAGTAGTTTCTAGAACAAGTTCGGGTCCTATCAGATTTGTATCACCCACTTTCGTCTAACAAATCGGCGATCTGCAAGGTTGTCCATATAATGCTTCAAAAGGCGCCATACCGATGCTAGCTTGAAAGCGTTGTTGTAGCCGAATTCAACTAGGGGTAGGTTTCGTTCCCAACTTCCTTGAAAATCCATTGTGCAAGCTCTCAACATGTCTTCGAGTGTCTGGATAATGCGCTCCGATTGTCTATCTGTCTGCGGGTGAAAGGCGGTGCTAAAACATAACTCAGTACCAAGAGCTTCCTGTAGGCTCCCCCAAAATCGAGAGGTGAACCGTGGATCACGATCTGACATAATAGATACCGAAATTCCATGTAGTCGAATGATCTCCCCAATGTAAAGTCTGCACATAGACTCTAAAGTGTCAGTCATTTTATATGGTAAGAAATTCGCTAACTTGGTGAAGCGGTCCACTATCACCCATATAGCATCGCGTCCTCTAGGTGACTTAGGCAACCTTGTCACAAAGTCCATTGTTACGTACTCCCGCTTCCATTCAGCTATCGGTAGAGGTTGCAACATTCCCCCTGGTTTCTGATGTTCCGCCTTCACTTGTTGGCAGGTCAGACATCTTGCTACAAATTTAGCCACTTCTTTCTTTATTCCATTCCACCAATACTGCCTCTTCAAATCTTGGTACATTTTAGTCCCTCCTGGATGTACTGCGAATGTAGAATGATGACATTTCTTCAGTACCTTTTCTCTAAGTAACTCGTCACTTGGTACAAACAATCTATCTTGGTATCTTAAACTCCCATCGGGGTGAATTACCCAATCGGGCATGGGTTCTCCTGATTCCAGACGTCCCTTGATGTAGGCTACCTCTTGATCGTGCTTCTGGGCCTCCATGACCTCATTCATCAACTTAGGCATCACCTTCTGCGCGCTAAGACATGCTTTTGTATCTTGAGATTCTACTTGGATCCTGAACTCATTGAGTGTCTTAACCATGTCTCATTCCTTGACGGAGATCTTAGCCATCATCCCTCTACTCTTGCGACTTAGAGCATCTGCTACTACATTGGCTTTACTAGGGTGATATGAGAGAGTGAACTGGAAATCCTCAAGATACTTCATCCATCGTCTCTGTCTCAAGTTAAGGTCCTTTTGTGTGAATAGATACTTCAGACTCTTGTGATCCGTGAAAATCTCAAATTGTTCCCCGTACAGGTAATGTCGCCACTGCTTTAGGGCAAAAACTACGGCTGCTAACTCCAAGTCATGCATGGGGTAGTTGCGCTCGCGAGGTTTTACCTGCCTGGATCCACACGCGACTACCTTTCCATTTTGCATGAGTACGCAACCTAATCCTTCTTTAGACGCATCGCAATACATAGTGTACCCCTCTTCTCGTTTTGGGATGGTCAAAATTGGTGCACTAGTTAACCTCTTCTTTAGCTCTTGGAAGGATTTTTCGCAAGCTTCGTCCCACTCGTACTTTACTCCCTTTTGCGTCAAACGAGTCATTGGTTTAGCTAGTTTGGATAAATCTTGGATGAATCTTGGATAATAACCGGCCAATCCTAAGAAGCTGCGGATTTCTGATACGGTTTTTGGTTGCCTCAAATCTAATACTACCTCCACCTTGGTTGGATCCACCGCAATCCCATTCTCTGATACCACATGCCCTAAGAACTTTACTTCATTCAACCAGGACTCATATTTACTCGCCATGGCATATAACTGATTATCCCTAAGAACTTGAAGGACAGTCCTTAAATGTTGCTCATGCTCTTCTTCAGACCTTGAATATACCAAGATGTCATCAATGAACACTACTACAAACTGGTCAAGGTATGGTCTAAAAATCTTATTCATTAGGCTCATGAATACTGCCGGTGCGTTGGTTAGTCCGAAGGGCATTACTACAAACTCATAATGGCTATATCTAGTATGAAAGGCAGTCTTTGGTATATCCTCCTCCTTGACTCGTAGTTGATGGTAACCTTACCTGAGATCGATCTTTGAATAACACCTTGAGCCTCTAAGTTGGTCAAAAAGGTCATCAATCCTTGGGAGTGGGTATTGGTTCTTAATAGTGACTCGATTGAGTTGACGATAATCGATGCATAGCCTTAACGATCTATCATTCTTTTTAGCAAACAGCACGGGTGCTCCCCACGGCGAAGTACTTAGCCTAATGAATCCTTTCTTGAGTAATTCCTGTAGCTGTGTCTTCAATTCTCGTAGTTCTGCTGGTACCATGCGATACAGAGCCATGGATATTGGGGTAGTTCCAGGTTGTAGCTCAATGTTAAAGTCTACTTCCCGGGTTGGCGGCAATCCTGGTAATTCCGTAGGAAATACATCTGCATAATCGCATGCTACGCGCAGAAGTTCTATTTCTCCTTGGTCTTCCTTATTTAGAATCAGGTTTGCTATCTTATCCGCAAGTTGATTGCGCCACTGCGCCCGATGTTTTGCTGAAACCATGGGGTCTTGTCTATCCCCCTTAAACTAGAATCATGTTCCATCTTGCGTATGAGCTACCACTTTCTTCTGACGACAGTCGATCACCACTCGGTGGGCGGACAACCAGTCCATGCCCAAAATAATATCGAAGTCCGACATTTCCATGACACGACGGTCGCAAGTTAAGCGTAGGTCCGTCATCCCTATCTTACAGTCCTTATAGATCGATCCTACCCGAACACATCCTCCCATAGGTGACATTACACTTAAGGCAGTTGCTAAGGGTTCACATACAAGTTCTAATGACTTAGCACAAGCAAAGGATATGAAAGAATGTGATGCACCGGTATCAAATAAAACATGCACCCAAGAATTGTGTAGTACTAAATTACCCTCAATTACGGATGGGTCCGCTTCTTCCTCTTGTAGGGCAAAGATTCTGCCGGTTGCATTCTAGTTGCCACTGGTCTTGGCATTCTGAGTTCCTCCACTCTTCTGGTGCTGCTGCCCAGTGGATCTTGTCTTATTTGTCCAAGGCTTCTGCCCACCTAACGCCTGGGCATTTGCTCCAGAACCTCCTCCTTGGTATCCCGATGGAGGGAGTTGGGGCATTCGCTCTTTTTGTGTCCTAATTGTTGGCAATGGAAGCACTGGATTTGTCCCACCGGCCTTGGTTGATAGCCTCCTCGCTGGATCTGTTGCTGCGGTTGCTATTGTTGCTGTTGTGGTTGTGGTCTGGAGTAAGGCTTTGAGGTCACGCTTCCTCTCTGGTTCCTCTGAGGTCCAATAGACGTCTGACTCATTTTTCTCTTGTTCCAAGCCTTCCTGGCGTCGCTCACTTCCCTTTCAAATTGTAATGCCGTTTCCAGCACCTCGGCATATGAGGGGAGTCATTGCGGAAGGACTCTTCCTCTGATTGTAAGGTCCAGTCCTCACTCAAAAATCCTTTCTTTCTCTTCATCATTTGCTATATATCTGGTTGCGTAACAGGCTAGCTCTTCAAATTTTGCAGCATACTGGGTCACAGTCATATTTCCTTGTTCCATGTTTTGGAATTCCTTGACTCATTCTCGGCGGATAGTGCTTGGGAAATATTTATTTAGGAATAGTTCTCTGAACTGGTTCCATGATAGGCTCGCTACGTCACGAGTATTCTTGATTAGCTCTCACCAATGGTCAGCCTCATCATCCAACTCGAATACTGCCAAAACTATTCTATCAGCGGCTTCGGTCATGCCCATGGTGTCTAGTATTTTCTCTATCTGCCGGAGCCAATTTTTAGCTATCTTCAGGTCCGGTATGCCTGTGAACTTTGGGGGCCTCTGCTTCCGAAACTCAGAAAAGAGTCGAGTCCTCTCATTCTGCCGATTGTTCCTTATTTGCCCTAGTTCCTCCAAAATTTGATGACCTAGGTTATTGGGGATGTTAGCTACCGCGGGGATGGGTCCGTGTTGATTTCTAGGAAGGTTTCGTACATTGTTGCTGGTTTCGGTATAGCCATTAGCTCGCGTGTCCACCATTCTGTTCATGGTACGTGATGAGTTGGTTTTCAGTCTTAGAAAATATTACTACTTAGATTTGAAATAAAGGTTCAGTTTCCTTAGGGTGCACTAAAGCAAGTAATAGTTAATAACATAGATCAACACATCATTCATATATTATAATAGGCATCATTACAAAAGGGCTCCTATATCGGAGTTACATTCAAAGGCATCTATGCATCACAAAGTTCAGGTTATCTTATTCTAGGGATTCCCATCGGCGGGTCTTACAAAAGTCTAGTTTTACTATCCCTTGATTTAGTTCTTGTTTCCCGACCAATCAAAGTCTTTTTCTGGGTCTTCATTAGCGGAGTCGGTGGCTTGTCCCGGAGAGCGGGGGGTGTACATTGGTGAGGGGGGATTGTGTTCAGATGATATCTCTATAGGGTAGGCTAGGTTCGCTCCTTGCTGCTCTGGTGGCTGCTCCATATCCATCGGTTGATTGTCGCCTGGCCCGTGATAACAAGATTTGTGGCTTTCAGCCTGAGTCGGTGCTATGGTGGTCAAAGCTCGGTGTATCAAGGAGTCCATCCTCTGTTCATCTTGCTCCATTCGGACTGCCTTCTTTGCTGCCCGGCTCAGAAATTGTAGGCGGCGCCACACCAAAGACCTCTTCTACGCCCTCGTATAGCGGGTGTACTCTGTCTCCACCTTGCGTATCTCGGTTTTGATCATTTCCTCGGCGGTGATTTCACAACGTCGGCGGCTAAAGTAGGGGCTGACAGACATGGCCCTCCTTCCTTGCATACGGAAAACACCCCACGAGTCAGTACTGACGTAGCCTCCCGATGACATCCTAAGGTGGAAAATATTTTTATTAGTCAGTCTTCTTATAATAGCATGATAGAATAAAATAAGATAAGGGGTAAAGGCTTCTAGAGTCGCGTATAGGGTTACGAGGGTTAAGGGTTGAACCTAGGCTCTGATACCAAGTTGTGATGCCCCGATTCTACACTATTGGTTGCAGTCAAGGGAGAGTCACTAATGAGTCCTATGGTCAATAACCAAGTAAGATCCCAGATCGCCGGAGGAGTCAAATTAGCCTCCCTTCTAAGTCCAGCTTTCTTAAGCAGCGCACTACTCTTTTGATAGATCTTAAAAGGTATTGACACAAGGTCTCATAAGTAACGAAAGGGTTCATACATAGAATATGAATACATAACAGCCGCAAATATACTTAATTCAAAAGATGGTTCCTTTACATTACATCTCAAAAGAAAGCTTAAATCTTCAAATGAGTCTTTACAAAACATCCAAAAAAAAACTTCTAATTTTTCTAGGATAGCCAAAAGTCTTCAAAAGTTTCAGGCTCGTCATCTTCAGCTATGAGTTCGTTTCGTCACCTGGCATGATACGTCATGAGCTTTAAATGCCCAGTAAACACATACACACCCTACCCCTTTTTCCCAGTCCAATACACAATCACGATTATAACATCAAGTAATAAAGCATGATACTTCAATAAATAGATGAAGGGTTAAGTTAGATGTTAGCAAACTAGAAATCCCCCAAAGAGATTTCGTCCTCCCAACCACAAGAATCGGACGCGGATTATTCGGTATGCCCCCTCTTTTGCTGCTTTGTTGCAGAACTAACCTCGGATGCCTACCAACGGTTATGTACCACTTAGCACCAACCGCAGGGCCTCAAAAGAGACTGTAAAATAGGGTCTTGTCCGAATCCTTCCTTACACCAAACCACCTAGGGTCCGAATACAACCGCTCCGTTCAAGGGTTCCGAAAACTACTTGCGCAAGACTTTAACTTTCAAATGGGGAACGCATCCCAACAATCCATATATCACATTTCTCATCTTTTCATTATTCAAGTGTTCGAAAACCCAATACCCTCCCAATTAGGTTTCCCGTTAAATTAAATGTTTTAAATCAAGTTAATCCAACTTACGAGACAATAATATCCACATAGGCATGCATCCATAAAGCGAGGAAGATAAATAACATAACCATGATACACATAATAACATGCCAAGATACGCTCATATGTAAGTAGGCAATTCCATGAATTCAAGGGCATAAAACATCCATACATAACACAGTTTCCAGATTTAATATCACATGAAGATTGAGATAAAAGGAATATTTTAAATCTTCCACCGGACTCGGTCTCCCTATGGTTCGTAGATAATTTGATCTAGTTTCTAGAACACTTTTCAGAAATGAGATTGCTTTTCCAGATTTTAAGTTATTTAGAAAATACTCCAGCGCTGTCCAGAATCTGTCCAGATCCGTCGACCATTACGAAAATTTGATTTTCTTGCAAACCGCTTGATGTTTTTCGATGAAACAAATTTTAGTTGAAAGATAACATCTTAAGGAAGGGTTTGACATGAAATAGAGGTCCAAAATAATTTTGTAAATTGTTCTGGAATTTCTGGAAGTGGGCTGCAAAAACAGATTCTAGGGTACTTCGCCCAAAACAAGAAGATTTATGAAAAAGGGGTTCCACCAAGGGAAAGTTTCATTTCTTTTGTGAAGGAAATATGCTAACTATCACATGTTTAACTTAGAAAATTTGTTTGGAAGAGTGCCCTTGAAAAGTTGAGAGATTGGTGCAAAAAGAAGATGGTTTTATGCCAAAATGGAGAAAATACAAGAGAGATGTAATCAATACTCAACTCTTAGCATTTTTAACATAAGAACTTAGTAATAATAGATCTGAAAACATTATTTATAACCTTCATAAACATGTATTGAAAAAAAAGAAAAATGGAAGAGAATGTTGTGTTTGTGGCTTACCTACTAAACTTTGCACATGAAGCTCTCTTCTTCCTCCTTCTTCTCCTCTAGACTTCTCTTTCTTGCTCTCCTCCCTCTCTCTAACTGAAATGTGTGTGTGAGTGAGTGTGTTGTGTGTGTTTGCAAGCTAGGGGGTGTGTTGGTATTTATAGACAAACCTTTGAGGCAAAAAGTCCTAAAAGTCCCTTAGTTGGATGTGGACGGAAAGGTTAGGATTTGTTTGAATTCTAAAGGAATGGAAGGGATTTGGGAGGATTGTTCATTGGTTTAGGCAACTCCTGGTTGTAATGAAACTAGTTCTTGGATTTTGCATCCTAGGTCTAGGTCACTAGGTGGTGTTTTCCTAGAAGTTCATGATAGTGTTTCTTGGGAATTTGATTTCCCACCTACTCCTAGGAAGGGCCGACCATGGGGAAGGGTGAAGGGCCAAATTTTTAATTATTTTATGTTCTAGGCACATTCCTCTAGGTGTATATACATATATATATATTACAAGATTGATGGTACTTCAAGATACAAAGTACAAGTACTAGTTTTTGGGGCAAGTTTTGAATTTAATTAAAGGGTGAGGGCTTGGAGTTAAATACATGTAACTTATGTAGAATTAAATTAAGTTAGGGATCCTAATCCGGTTAGGGAAATTCCTGTTTCGATAAAAACAAAAATAGTAATGCTAACCGACAAGATTCGAATTAATTGAAGTAAACGATGGGGCTTTAAGAAAATAATTCAAACATTAGGGTCTTTTAAGTGAATACATATTTCAGGGGCTTCACACATCAAATGACCCAATGTATTCACCACCATTGTCTGATCGGATACACTTCAATTTCTGCCCTGTTTCTCTTTCAACCATGGCCTGAAAATGCTTACGTACTTCTAGAACTGATCTTTAGTTTTTAGTAAAAAAGCCCAAACTTTCCTTGAATAAACATCAATGAAAGTAACAAAATAAAGTGCACCACTATGTGTTCTAACTTTCAAAGGACCACAAACATCCGAATGAATCAACTCTAATACATTTTCTTTCCTAGAAGCAACATTTTTATGAAAAGAAACTCTATGTTGTTTACCCGCCAAACAATGAACACAAGTTTTGAGATGTGTACCTTTCAAATCGGGTAGAAGTTCTTTCTTGAATAAAACTTGTATCCCCTTTTCACTCATATGGCCAAGCCGCTTGTGCCACAATTAAGTAGAAGTATCATCTTCAAGTGCATTGACAATACCTTTACAAATTTTTCCTTGCATCAAATAAAGTATATGAGTCTTTTTGCACTTAGCTACCACCAAAGAACCCTTTGTGAGCTTTCATATTCCATCACCAAATTTGTTGTTGAAGCCTTCATCATCTAGCTTTCCAGTAGAGAGAAAATTGAGGCAAATGTCGGGAACATGCCTCATATCTTTAAACAACAACTTGCAGCCCAAATTTGTTTCCAAGCAAACGTCACCCATGCCAATAATCTTGGACAAACCTTCATTACCCATTCGAACAGAACCATAATCTCCTTTGGTGTAGGTAGTGAAGAAATCAACTCGAGAAGTCACATGAAAAGAAGCACCAGAATCAATCACTCAATTGCTCTATTGGCCCACAAAATTGATACAATCATCTTCACAAACGACCATGAGATCATCGGTAGTAACTGTCATTGTGTCTTCTTGCTTCTTTTTAGTTTTCCAAGTAACCCAATTGCTTCCATTGAAGCTAGACATACGACCCACATTCCCCTCGATTGATTTATACAAATAATTAAACCCAAATAAACCGTAAGCTCTGATACCAGTTGTTAGGGAAAATATATGATTCCCTACAAGTAAATCAATCAATGGGAATAAAAGCTAATGAGGAAAAATTAAATCAAAAGCAACAAAAGAATTTTACGTGGTTCCCTCAATATGAGGTACGTCCACGGGATCGAAATCCGATTCCACTATCAACCAAAAAGTTTCCAAACGATTACAAACGAGACACAAATGGTCTCACAAACCACCCTTAGGTGAATTCTAAATAATCACAAATAAACAAGAGAAAAGACCTCACTAAATAGATGAATCAAAATCTTCGAAACCAGAGTTGAAGAGGACCCAAAATAACGAAATATTCACCAACTTAATTCCACACAAAACTAGTGCACCAACTTGAATGTACACCCAAGAATCAATGCACCCAAGTATCAATGTTGCTGCTGCTTTACTCCACTTCGGGGAACAACAAATTAATTAGGGCAGCCGTTGTGCATTATACTTCAAGAAAAACAAAGCCATACATATCTATATATATATATGGTTGAGTATTGGGTTTTGTAATCAAACCCTAATTGTTACCAAATTGAATTAGGTCTCCACAAATTAGATATAATATATAAAAATATATTATAACTAATACCAAATTAAATTAAACTCTTTTAATAAACCAATTGTGTCCCACACTTCAATAAGGGGGTATACCCAACAGTGACAATCTTGACAAGGTTTCTGTGCCGGATGTTTTTCAAAGCTTGGCATTCAGCAATAAAGCTCTTGGAAGCTCCACGTTGTTGAAGATTGAGTACCTTCACTGCAACAATTGTTTCATCTGGATCGAGAATTCCTTTGTACACTGTCCCAAAATTACCCGAACCAATCAAATTGCTCGAACAGAATCTATTAGTTGCATTGAGGAGCTCTTCGTAAGAAATCTTTGGGTGTTCATGCCCAACGGAAGATGATGTTGATTGTGGCTTATTCTTTAACTTTTTTGCACAGAAAAATAACCAAGAGGCAACAATTATCAAAACCAAAATCAACTTGAAAGCAATGTGCTTCTTGGGCTTTTTAGTTGATTGCACGGGGTACAGGTGAAGATTCAGTTCTCGGATCCCCCCACAGAGCTTCATGTTGCTAGACACCTCAACTCCGCTCACATCTTTGAAGACCCCTTGAGCAGGCACTTCACCCTTAAGATCGTTAAATGAAAGATTCAAATGTTGTGGAAAGCTTGGCCATGTATTGTGGACTTGGGCCAGACAGATTGTTGGGAGAAAGGTCTAAATATTGAATGCTTTTCAAACCACTCAAAGCAAGAATGTTTCCTTCAAACAAATTCCCCTGCATAGAAAGCAATTCCAAAGCAAAACAATTTTCCAAATTGCTTGGAATCTCTCCAGACAATTTGTTTTTTCGAAACATCAAGTGCTGCAAGATTTGTCAAATTCCCAACTTCCTCTGCAATGGACCACTCAGAGAGTTGTATGACACATTAAGGACTATTGAGAGAGATGAGAGACTCAAGATCTGTTTGGGTATGGTTCCATTGAGTTTGTTGTGAGAAAGGTCTAGAGTTTGTAGGCTTTGGCAGTTGCCTAAACTTGAAGGTATGTTTCCTCCTAAGCTGTTGTTTTGGAGATAAATATACAACAGTTGAGTGATGTTGCCAAAGGAAGATGGTATCTCTCCACTCAATTGATTTGATTCCAAATGCAGTCTTTTCAAGTTTGATAGTTTTCCGATCGGAGCCGGAACAGTACCTGCATGGACAAGGCCACATGGATGAGTGCGGTGTCAATTGATTCCACTAGATTTTAAAGTACCATTAAAAAAAAAGAATAAAGATTGGGACCCCCTTTCCCTTCACCCCCTTTGATCCCCTTTCTTTTTTGATTAGTCGCTTTTTCTTTTTCTTTTTTTTCTTCTCCTCCAATCACCAACCACCACGTGTGTATAGGGGTGGTGGGGGTTGAAGTTTGAAGGGGTCTAAATCACTACTGTAAAAAAAATTACTAGAAACTCTTATAACAAATCAAATCTTGAATTTTTAATTAATCTAATTTAGTCCTAAATTTTTAGCTATTTTAGTCATTACTTTAAAAATAATAATAAAAATAAGGGTAAATTACATATACACCCCGAGATTTGATTAAAATACGAATCGCCTCCTGTGGTTTTAAAAATTACATTCTATCCCCTGAGATTTCTAATTTCATAATAAATCGCCATTTTTATTAATAAATCATTAAGTCAATTAACGGTTTTTAATGATATTAAAAATATGTTTCAATTAATAATTTAGATAACTTTATTATTGTATAGGAGGGTAATTATGAATTTCATTTCTTTAAGTTAATTCTATTAAATAAAAATTTTTAATAAGGAAATATTTATAATTTTTTAAATTATAAGAGACAATTTATATTTTAAACAAACTTAAAATAAAATAAAGTGTATTAGCAATTCACCTAAAAACTAAAGAAAAGAAAAGAAAAGCCATTGCCAATTGCCATTCACAGCAATCTCCATCCCCAATCCCAGCAACCCCCTTTCCCCCAACCCTAATCCCCATTCCCCATTAACCCACACACCCAATCCCCATTCACACACACACACATACATGTATATATTGAATAAAATTAGGACTTGATTAGAAAATAATAAGAGAATTCATACAGGCTGGCCAGAGATAATGTTTGAAGTTATAGATGTAGAGGAGAAATTTGAGGACATAATCCATGATCACCACCTACAAGGCTCCCTCAAAATTCACCTCTGCTGAGTACCAACTGGGGGTGGAAGTAGGGTCCGTTGTGAGATCAATAATATGGAGCTAGGGTTTCGTTGGCGGTGATGTTTGAAGTTTCAAGCAGAGGAGGTGAGTGAAGTGAGTAAAAATTAATCAAGTCTTGGTCCTAGACCCAATGCGATACTCACTCCAAAGTGGAGCTAGGTCGGACACCTCAGCCCTATGGCCAACACTTGCTCCGAAGTAAGACAATCATAAGAGTTCGGCCCAATGTACGAGCGTCACTCCAAAGTGGGCCGAGCAACATGGTGGACCTTCTGGATGGACAGAACCACTCCGAAGTGGGCTGAGCAACATATTGGACCTCCTAGTTGGACAACCGTTCTAGAGCAGACCAACTTAGAGGAGGCCAATTCACTGAAGATCTTTCTTGGGCCCACAAGAGACAAATAACTCTGCTCCTCTCCCTCTGTATGAACAGAACGTGGAAACGTGGAGGTGCAGAGGGACAAGGTGCGTATATGACAAACCTGCATCCGAATGGTAAGCGGAATGGTCGTCCTCCTCCAATGAGAGATGTCCGCTAATGAGACAAACAAAACAGACCTGCACCCGAGTGTCAGGCGGAGTGGTCGTCCTCCTCCAATGGGAGACGACCACGAATAAGACACATTGGACAGGTAGCGGAGAGAGAAGGACTTGAACGACAAACAACTTTCTCCTATAAAAGGTGAACACTATTCACTCTCGAAGGAGGATCCATACACTTAACACATATACACTCTGTATTCTCTCCTCTCTCTTTTTCCTCTCCCTAAGTCCTTGACTTTACCGTCGGAGGGGTTTCCGACCAAACCCCGGTCGGGCAGCCTCACCGTTTGTTATTCTGTGCAGATCTTCAATTCCCAAAGCCTGCTGTTCATCCACGAAGTTCAACCCTTCTTCATTGTGCGGAAATCACCCCCGCACAGTGAGGAAGAGAGGGACGCAGAGTTGCGCAGTGGAAGGGGAAGCGGGAGGAAGGAAGGAGACGCGGGATCGGATTATCAGAGGGTTTCATCCTCTGTGGTCAAGTACATGTTTTTGTGAGAATAGACGGTCTTGATTAGTTAAATGGTTATATGATTTGATGCCGTTAAGTTTAAAATAATTGTTATTTTAATTAGTTTTTTATTTTTTATTTTTTTTATTTTTTATAAAATGTTGAGCAAAAAAGTGAAAAATAAAAATAAAATATGATTCGATGCGGTCAAGTTTGGGAATTTTTTTTAAGGTCTCTGGATTTAAAATTTTATAACATAAAGGACACTCAATATTTTCATAATATTTAAGATCCCTCAACATCAATCCAGAGAAAATTCGATTCAGAGAAAATTCGATCTAGAGAATTTCTCTGGACATATCACTGAGAAAATTCTAAATTTCTCTAGACAACAATAAGGACTAGTGCTCTGCTACAGAGAAAATTGGATTAGTCCAAAGAAATTCTCTGATTTGGACTGAATTTTCTCTGGTTTGGTCCAGAGAAATTCTCTGGTTTAGATTGAAATTTTTCTAAATTGATTTGAAGGACCTTAGACATTATCTCCTTGGCATTTCATCAAACACCTTCTTTGCTAAATCCATGTCCCCAGCTCTGTGCGTATTTTGTATATTTTCAAAACGACCTTGTGCAGAATCAGAATCAAGTATTTTCTTTGATGAAATATGATCATTTGTTCTAATTTGAAAAAGAATATAACAAAATTATTTTGAGAGTAAGAAATTCATGAATTGAAAGCAACTGTAAATTGTGTGTAATTCATTCATAGCATATTTATTACATTGAAGACACGGAATTTAATTGAAGACACTTGATCATTTTTCCTTCTGAAACTCCAAAGACTATAATATTCCTTAATGTAGTCAGGAAAGCTTACAAAACTACTATGTGGAAGCCACCTATATAACAATGGTGCATGTTTTGATGACATCATCTCATGTTTGCATCTTTGGCCACCATGGCTCGTCTTTCTTATCACCATGGCCTTCATTTCCGAGCTCTGTTCACCACAACTGGAGTTCGAAGTCACCTCGAACTGACTCATCGGTGAAGTAGTAAAAAGTGAAATATTCACGAACCCTCGCAGCTTAGATCGCAGTTGTTCAGCTTAGATCGCAGCATTCCGGCGATGGCGTGGTAAATACAGAGGCGAAGGTGAAGATCGAAATGTGCACAAAGAGAGAGGGTTTGGTTTGGATAGAATGAAGATCAGAAAGAGAAAGAGAGAGTCAAATTTCTCTGATCTGATATATGGGTGTGTGTTTAGGGATCTTAGACATCAAAAAATAATATTATGAATCTCTTCCATTACTAAAAATGGAAGAGGAACCTTAGACTAATTTTCTCAGTTTAAAATAGTTATTATTTTAATTAGTTTCTTTTATTTTTTATGAAATGGCATTTAAAAAAAAAAAAAAACTTATCAGTGTAATTGCAAAAATTAGTTATTGTTTGATGGAGTAGTTTATAATTTTATATTTTAATATTTGTAATGTTTACCATTTGTAATGTTTACCATTAATCTATAATTTTTTTTAAAGGAAAAGTCTGGGATAATTTTTTGATTGAGTGGTTATGTGGTAGAGATTAAATTTATATATGGTGGAATCTATGTGCAGAATAAATCTAAATTACAAAATAATAATTCTAAATAATTAAGTCTGAATTTATGTCTTTGTTAAAAAATAGACAATTAATTTGTTATAAGGGTCAATTAATAAAAAATTCATCATAAAATTTGTGTAAGATCTATTTGATTCGAACGAAATCTTTTTTTTACCTGTAAGAAAGTTTTCCCCCATACTGAGTGTGTCCAAGTTGAAGAGGTTGGCAATAACTACAGGTATAGTTCCATGAATTTTGTTTCCACAGACAAGTAACTTCGTCAATTGGGTTGACAGATTGGCGATCGAGCTCGGCAACACGCCTCCGAAACGATTGTCAGCAATGTCCAGGAATTCTATCTGGCTGCAATTGGTCAGAGAAGTTATGAAACTCAGATCATCCGGTCTACCGCTTCCGAGATCATTGTCAAGAACATTGAACCACCACAAACTCTGTAAATTCCCAAAACTCATAGGTACACTGCCTGTGAAATTATTGTAAGGAATGTCAATCCTTGAAATTTGCGAAGCATTTGACAGCGAATCGGGTATGGGACTAGTGAAGAAATTGTTTGCCAAGTAAAGTGTGTGGGTGATTTTCTGACCACACTGCCCACCTAGTAATCAGCTGGAGAGCATCGGCAAAATAGATGGCTTCAGTGAACCTGCGACAGAAAGAAAAGGCTCCGGCGGTGGCTCTTCCACCCGGGGGCACTCCGACGATCAAGTCAGTATATCTCTCAAAGATAATCAAGTGCTAAACTCACAAGCTTGAGTATAAAACTGCGTACCTTAGACCCACAGGGGTGCGTCTCTTTTATAGTTTATTTAATCCAAGTCCTACTAGAAGCCTGACTTCTATGGACTTCAATTTAGTACTTACTTTGGATTCCTCAAGAGATAAAGATAAACTCCCTAAGAGCTTTATCCTTATCTTAGCAGAAGTCTTCTCTTTTCTCTAGGACTCTTGTCCATATCCAAGTTGAGTTCCCTCTTCATTCTAGGACTCTTGTCCCTTATCCGCTTATCTCGGATTCCGATA
>NW_028129510.1:0-36334 GCF_055761805.1 Camellia sinensis
AACAACAGAAAACAAAAGGTAAACAACCTAAACACATCGAGACACGCTCGGAACGACTCAAAGCAAGAATCGAGACAAACAAAACAAAAGACACGACACACAGACGTGCACGGGGAGCCTGTTTCACCGGGTATTGTTTCCCACCCTTTCTCATTTGTGATCCTCACATCACTCGGCCCTCAAGCTCTATTTTTCTGAAAAAGCCCTTTTCTCACTTTTTCTCTCATCGTACATCTCTCTATTCTTCAATCTCTCGTTTTTTTTCAATCCCTCCCCTGGGTGGTTGATGGATAAACAGGAAGTCGTGGGCCCTTGCCCCTGGTATTCTACCAGCTTTTGATTCTTGTTCACAACACTGAATTCCTCCCATAGAGGGGTTGTGCTACAACTGGGTATGTAGCAAATCTGTAGCTGACATCAGTTGATGATGCTCTGCTGGGAAGTTCGGACATAATCAGATCTGTCCAGATGAGGGAGTGGAATATCTCGCCCCATTCCAGTTCGTGCTTCGCACTTGTCTTGATACCTCATTGCTTGGAGGATGAGAGAGCTTTCAGCCCTTTGTTGTTGACTTCAGTTGTGCCCTTTTCTGGCAAGTAGAGTGCCCTTTCTGGCAAATGCATTGACAACAGGGAAAAGACAGGAAGCCTGACTCAACTGTGCCCCTAGTTCATTATTTCGACCATTTTTTGTTTTGGTTTTCTACTAAAACAATTTTGACCAACATGAGAGTTAGATTAACACACTTGTTCGATTTTTGATTTGAAATCATGCAAGTCAGGCTATGAGCACTGAAAATTTTCCTTTTTTGGGTCCAAGAAATGGTCCAGTTTTTGGAAAAGATGAAACAATTTTCGAGAAAATTAGTCAACCTTAGTAAAAATTCTCAAAAATTATTTTTGCAAACGGCCGATGCTTAACAAGCGCGGAACTTACTCTTGAGACGTACAACCTCGGATCTGGACGAAAATTGCCCCCTTGCTCGAAGAGAGCTGCATGGCAACGGAAAGTTGCCCCTTGTTTGAACAGCACCGCAGTGCATTGAATGGCAACGGAAAGTTGCCCCTTGTGTGAATGGCACCGCGGCGCATTATAATCAGTCCTCGAAGCGATGATTGCAACCGAACTCTCGGATACAGAGAAGGCAAAGATTATCAGAACCATTAAGGGCTGGACTTCAGAATGAAGTTGCCTACATATCCCAAGGATGGGAATCAAGCCTTACGTAGTTCGGGGTTAAGGTACACTCGGGTATTTTAACCTTCACTTTTCAGGCTCTAACTTTTGCTAAGGTGCCCGATGCGGGTTTTCGACCTTGCGAGCTTCTTTTCATTTTCTTTTTTATTCATTTCTTTTCTTCTCTTCTTTTTTTTTTTTTGCATTTTTTTGTTTTTTTTTTTGTGTATTTTTCTCTTGCTCTAACTTTTGCCTGGGTCGGCCTTCCAGGTTTTCAGCCCAACGAGCCTCTCAAAGGGTAAAAGTGTAACAAGTCCGTGCCAAATGGTTTTTGAAGTTGAAGCCTCTCTGTATCTAGGAGAACGGCTGTTGCAATGATTTGTAGGAGAATCCATCATGGCTGCTCCACGAGCTACTTCTGGTGAGATCTAATCTTTTTGATTCGGCTTTGGTGCCTCTTGTTCGAGGGCTGCTTCTGATCTGGCCATACAGACCTTGCATGACGTTTGACCGTTTGAACTTTCTGAACGGGTTCAAGGTTCGAAACAGACGGGTTGAATCTTGAGGCTGAGAGCAATCCTAGGCTGCACAATCTCAAGAGCGGTTCCACACAGGTCTTCACAGGGCCGTGTAAAACATTTGTTTTTGAAAGTTTTTAAGAAAGCGACGAATCGCTCGTGCCGAAGATAGTGTGGAACCAATCTGAATCAAGCCAGGGTCCTTCCCAGTACTCACATTAACAAGCATGATCTCAATCATTAAGGGCTTAGCATGCCTCTCTTTCTCTCAATTGATCAAGTTTTGCAAAACCTGAGGAATTCCTTCCTCTTCGTTTTTATCACAATGTTTCGAAAAAAGTTTTGAAAAACTTAGGTCATTACAAAGACTTCAACGGCACCGAAAAGGCAGGCGAAGAGCACTGTCATTTCATTCAAACTTCTGGCACAACTGGCACACGGCAGAAGCAAACACAAGAGTGTGAAAATCACTGCTGTTCCATTCACATTTGTTGGCATAACTGGCTCCAAGGTAGAAACAGACTCAAAAGAAAGCAAAAAGACAAACACAAAACAAGATAGTGATGTCTGAGGTAACACCCCCAGAATCACCCGACTCCTACACAACAGGACTGACTCGATACGACAAGACAGACCTCGAAACAAAATGACTGACTCAAAACAGACTCAAAACAACACAACAAGACTGACCCAATACCCAAGTCAGAATGTACAAAACTAGCATTCACAAATGCTCAAAATAGTGCGTGCCATACACCACATCTGGAGTAAACTGAGTGCCGCCCTCAGGTGGTCCAACCCTCGATCACATCGCATTATCCCCCACAAGTTCACTGATCAAGTGTCGATAGACTTTGCAGGACCTGGTGCCGGGATGACCTTGTTGTCAATCAAATTTTGTATCTCGTGACGGAGACGAACGCAACTGTCGGTGTCGTGACCGGTTTGTTGATGAAAAGCACAGTACTTAGTCAGGTCATGCTTTGGAGGGAGAGGATCAGGTAGAGGCCGTTGTTCTAACGGTTTCAGATGTCCTTTCCTGAGTAGGACCCCAAGAGCTTTAGACAAAGGCATAAAGAGTGGGGTGAAAACCCTCTTGCCTCGGGGTAGATAGTCCGAAGTTCGGAGGTTTGAAGTGGATGCACTAACAAGGGGGTGGCTGCTCTTGGTGTGGTGGTGGTGACCATGCCCACTTTAGAAGATTTTGCGGTTGCATCAGTGCTGGTGGTCGCATTCGAACTGCGGGTAAACGCCCTCCTGGGCTGCTCCTTCTCCTGATCAATGAGGCCGTGCTTCATAGTGTCCTCGATCTGTACTCCCATCTCATGCAAATCTGAAAAGGTAGGGAATGGAAGAACGATCATTTTCTGCATTACTTTGGGCTGGAGGTTGCGCACAACCATCCGTATTTGATCCTTATCCGTTGGCCTAATGGTCATCATTGAGGCCTTGGCCCTCCAGCGGGCCACGAATTCTGAGAAGCTCTCCTTTGGCTCTTGGCGGGTGACTTCAAGATCACGAGTTGTGACCTCAATCTGTGCATTGTAGGAATATTGATCACTGAAGGCCTCAGCCATCTCCTCCCAATTTTGTTTCACAGAGTTCTCCAATTTTGCATACCAGATTGCGGCTATCCCAGACAGGGTCCGGCCAAACAATGATAGCTTCTGTAATCTGGTGAGGCCCATCGGCCTTAGTATGTCCGAAAACAGCCGCAAATGTACCATGGGATCCCCAGATCCATCAAAGTGGTCGATGTGCGGCATCTTAAATCTGTCCGGCAGCGTCACAGCCGAGTCTGTATACCCATCTTCAATGTCGGGAATGGAGTGGGCCCTTTGAGATTTCTTGAACAATTTCTCAAGCTTGCTCACTTTCAATGCTGTGGGGTCTGTCTTGACATCAAAGGGGAGGTATGGTAGGTTGGTGGGTGTTTTAGATAGCTGGGGTAGAACTGGGGGCGGAGCTGGTCCTGTCGGAATGTCCGTATCTTCCTGGACATTAGCTGTCTCCCCGCGTGTTGGAACTCTTGGTGGGGGAGGAGCCTGGTGTGAAGTAGATACTCCAGTTTGCTGCTCTAACCTGGCAATTGTCTCTGCCTGTTGGGCTATGACCACAGCCTGTTGCTTGGCGAATTCTGCTTGACGGACAGTGTCTTGCTGCATGGCTTTCATACTTGTGACACCCCTGTTCCGTAGTATGTTAATTAGTCCTTAACATGATGTGATTATGTATTTTGATATGATTTTGTGTTCCACTATGTGAAAATATGTGGTTTGAAATTTTATCTGTTCACCGTAGGAATATCTGTTTGAGTAGTCTGTTTTGGAAATTTAATTGAGGGCCTTATCGGCCACGGAACCCGAAATTGATTACGCCATTGTGGTTGGCATAATTTTTAGGGCCTACGGTGAAATTTAATTGAAATTTGATTCTGGCCAATTTAAACTGATTAAATTGATAAATTAAGTACCCCATTATTTTATATTAAAATATTTATTAGTGGGGCTTGTTTTATATTTGCATTGCACTCCCCTTTAGCTCTCTTAAAACTCAAAATCTGAGTTAGACAATTGAGAGGGAGAGAGAGGCCGGCCATGGAGAGAAAAAGGGAGAGATTTGTGTAATTTGGGCTCAAGACTTGGGAATTTGAAGATCTAGCTCAAGATTTGGCTAGGGCTTGAGTGTTGAAGCTCTTAGGTAAGTGATTTCATGAAATCTTACTTGTAATCTGTAAGTTCAAGGGTTGTTTGTGATCAAGAACATGTAATGAGTTGATTTTTGATGAGATTGAAGTCTTAGAACTCATGCATGTAAGAAATTACTTTGAATTTGCATGTTTGAGCTTGAAACACATGATTCATGTGGAGTTTTGGGTAAAGCTCATATTGTAGTCACCATTTGTACCATCTAAGTTGAGAATGATGAGCATCTCCCACATGCATGTACAAATCATGGGAGTATAAGTCTTGAATGTTGAATTTGAGCATGTTGATGATGGGTTTGAGACAATTTGGGACATGCATGTAGATAAATCATGTAATTGAGCTTCCTAATGTTGTAATCTGCATTAGTAGCATGTTAGCATGTGTAAATGTGTAATTTGAACCATTGCATGCAAGAAATGTAGATGGAAAACTGATTTGGAGCTCAAGAACACGATCTGGGAAACCCAGATTTTGAGGTCCGCTCGAGCGGAGTAATGGCCGCTCGAGCGAGAAAATCGTGCTCCCAGCATTTTTTTGCAGAGTTGGATGCCCGCTCGAGCGGGACATTTCACGCTCGAGCGTGGATTTTTGTAGACAGACCTTCAGCTCGAGCGCATCTTTTGTGCAACCAGTACCTTGCAGGCCTTAAGAGTCCGCTCGAGCGGAGAATATTACGCTCGAGCGGGGGCCCTGTTTCCTGGAATTTTGTTCATGCATCCTGTGATTCGTTTTCCGTTCTCTTTCACTTGTGAGCACTCCTAGGCATGTGTTAAGCATTGTAAATGAGTTAATGAGATAAGAACAAAGCCTAAAGAGGAATATGTGAATTAAAGAACGGATTGAACTGTTAGTGACCCTTTTGTATTCATGAAATGTGTAGGGTCAAGCTCCAGGGCGCATCCACAAGCCGATCACTGTGAGTAATATCAATATTTGAAAACTTGTCAATGCCCAATTGTTATTCCCCTATAAATATTATGAGTTGTTAATTGGGATTGTGGACAAAAGTCTGACAAGAATAAATGAATGAATGGGCCAAAGGCCGTTTGACGTGAATGAATGGGCCAAAGGCCGTTTGACATGAATGAATGGGCCAAAGGCCGTTTGACATGAATGAATGGGCCAAAGGCCGTTTGATATGAATGAATGGGCCAAAGGCCGTTTGACATGAATGAATGGGCCAAAGGCCGTTTGACATGAATGAATGGGCCAAAGGCCGTTTGACATGAATGAATGGGCCAAAGGCCGTTTGACATGAATGAATGGGCCAAAGGCCGTTTGACATGAATGAATGGGCCAGAGGCCGTTTGACATGAATGAATGGGCCGAAGGCCGTTTTGCCATGAATGGAAACTCGGATGGGCCAAAGGCCAGAATGTTTGGAACTACAGTTACTTGACTTGCATTTCGTATAGTTATGTATATATTTTGCTGTTAAACAGAAGTATGAATTGGGCCCAAGGCCGTTTGGAGCATGTTGATCTACATATTGTTATGTAACTGTTATACTTGATATTATTCACTGGGCTATCGCTCACGCTCATTCATGTATTTGTAGGTGAGCCAAGGGAAGTCCAAACCCAGCCCCAGTGAAGTCTGCTAGGAACAACAGGAGTTTTGGGAGAGTCAGCCTTGTGCCTCGCGCATGAGACCATCCTTGCCCTTTTACTATGTACCTATGTTTTGTCTTGTTGGCAAGGGCCCAGTGCATGTCTGTACATAGTCTGTTATAGCTTGACTCGTTTTGGACGATCCTGTCTGTAATGAATTTTGTGAAGCTGTACTTTTGATGTGAGTTATTAGCGTATCTGAGTATGGTTTGTTTGATGTGCATATAAGCACGGCTCTATGGACAAAGTTTTTAATTTTGCTTCCGTTTGGCCCCCATTAACTCTGTTAAAATACGTTTAGAACAGTTTGAGGCCGTAGGTAATCTCATGATTACTGGCCGGTTACGTCCTTAACCCACGGGGGCGGGTTCGGGTCGTGACAGAGTGGTATCAGAGCACGAGTTAATAACTCACACACTTGTCCAAAAGGAGCAATAAGCGTCTAGATAAGATCTAGGATGCATTCATGTGATAAATACGAGTTTGGAAGCATTGATTATATGCTTAAATGTTTTGTTATGAATAATTATATGTGTAAGTTGTGAACTACTTGCATTACGAATTATCTGGAAATATGTGCTCCTTAGTGTATGTGTACTTGTGTACCTTTGGTATGGAATATAATGCAAGTTTAATTAGATGGTGAGAACCAGAGGTGATGAGTTAGAGGAATCCTCTGCTGCCAGACTGGACAGAATGGAAAGACTGATTCAGGAAATGGCAGAAGCTTTGAGACAGCAACAGGAGTGGCAACAACAGTGGCAGCAACCACATCCGCCACCTCCACCTCCGGCACCACCTGTGCCAGATAATCAAAATGATGATCGGATAATCGCCCTCACCAAGGAATTCAAGAAAATGAAACCACCACAGTTCCATGGTGGACTAGATCCCTTAAAAGCCGAAGCTTGGGTACTTGGGATTGAAAAACTGTTTGAGGTGTTTCCGTGCTCGGATACACAGAAAGTGCTTCTAGCCACCTTTATGCTAGAAGATGAAGCGAGAAGATGGTGGATGTTGATGAGGGAAAACCACAGAGATATTGATTGGGCGAAATTTTTGGAAATCTTCTATGACAAGTACTTCCCGCAGTGTGTCCGGGACAGGAAAGTGGCAGAGTTCATGGAACTCAAACAAGACAGTATGACTGTAGCTGAGTATGAGGCCAAATTTACTGAGTTGGCCAGGTTTGCACCACACGTAATTGACACTGATTATAAGAAGGCAAGGCATTTTGAAGGTGGGCTCCGAAGTGACATCCTAGAGCGGGTGAATGTCCTGAAATTGGAGACCTACATTGGGGTGCTTGACCGGGCCATCATATCAGAGGCTAATATAGCTAGACAAGCTAAGCCAACAACCGAATGGAGAGGCAACAAAAGACAAGGCTTCTTTTTGAAGAAGAAATTTCTGAAAAAGCAAAACACGGGCTCCTCAACTACCTCAAGTTCTTCCCGAGACACGACTCCCATGTGCAACACTTGTAGCAAAAGGCACCGTGGAGTTTGTTACCGTGCATCGGGAGCCTGTTTTAAGTGTGGGAAACAAGGGCATATAGCCCGAGATTGTAATCAGAATAGTGGGAAGATAGCTGCTAGCTCCACTGCATCGATCCCGAAGCCGGGAAACACTTTGAGATCTGCTACTACTGGGGATACAGTGAGACAAGGGAGAGTCTTTGCACTCGTTCCGGGTGATACACGGAATGCCAATGCCGTTGTCTCAGGTACTATCTCGATATGTAATCAGGATGCTTTTGTGTTAATTGATTCTGGATCAACGCATTCATTTGTGACATATGCATTTGCATCTAGACTGAAAAGACCCCTAGAATTGTTGCCATATTTGTTATGTGTGTCTGCTCCATCGGGGGAATCTGTGTTATGTGACTATATATATCGGTTTTGTGACATGCATATTGAGGATGCTACCCTGTATGTAGATTTGTTGCCCTTAAACTTTAGACACTTTGATGTAATTTTGGGCATGGATTGGTTGACCAAATATTGTGCCACTATAGATTGTGTGACAAAGAGGGTTGTATTTAAACCACCAGAACAGAAAGAAATTGTGTTTGTGGGAAATGGGGTAGTGCCTCCACCATATTTGATATCTGCAATGAAAGCATGTAAATTGATCAGGAAGGGATGCCAGGGTTATTTGTGTTATGTATTGACTGAACAATCCGTGAATGTTGAATTGAATGATATTCCCATCGTTAGAGAATTCCCAGATGTGTTTCCAAATGAATTACCAGGGGAGTTGGTAGACAGGGAGATAGAGTTTACTATTGAAACTGTGCCAGGCACCCAACCTATTTCTAAAACTCCCTACAGGATGGCTACAGCCGAAATGAAAGAATAAATATCCCTTACCCCGTATTGATGACTTATTTGACCAGTTGCAGGGATCACAGGTGTTTTCTAAGATTGATTTGAGATCCGGGTATCATCAGCTGAAGGTTAAGGCAGAAGATGTTGAGAAAACCGCATTCAGAACGAGGTATGGTCATTTTGAGTTTCTTGTTATGCCATTTGGAGTGACTAATGCTCCAGCAGCATTTATGGACTTAATGAATAGAATTTTTAAAACCTACCTTGATGAGTTTGTTGTTGTCTTCATCGATGATATTTTAATATACTCTAAAGATAGACTTGAACACGAACATCATTTGAGGACTGTTTTACAAATACTTCGGGAAAGAAAACTATTTGCTAAGTTAAAGAAATGTGAATTTTGGTTGGATGAGGTTATTTTCTTAGGGCACGTGGTCAACAAGGAAGGAATTTCAGTGGACCCGCAGAAAATAGAAGCAATTGTGAATTGGCCTACACCAACTAATGTGACAGAAGTTCGCAGTTTCATGGGCTTAGCTGGGTACTACAGAAGGTTTGTAAAGGACTTTTCGAAATTAGCTGTGCCTCTTACCCAATTGACACGTAAAGGACAACCATTTGAGTGGAATAGTGAAAGAGAATCAGCCTTTCATGAATTGAAGACAAGATTGACCACTGCACCAATTTTGACACTACCTTCAGGTACGGAAAATTTTGTGATTTTCAGTGACGCATCTTATAAGGGTTTGGGTTGTGTGTTAATGCAGAACGGAAAGGTTATTGCTTACGCCTCCCGACAGTTGAGGCCACATGAGAAGAATTATCCAACACATGACCTAGAATTGGCCGCAGTTGTTTTTGCTTTGAAAATCTGGCGGCATTATTTGTATGGGGCAAAGTGTGAAGTCTACACAGATCATAAAAGCCTAAAATACTTCTTCACGCAGAAAGAGTTGAATATGCGTCAGAGAAGATGGCTGGAATTGATAAAAGATTACGACCTAGAAATTCAGTATCACCCCGGAAAAGCTAATACAGTGGCTGATGCCTTGAGCAGGAAATCAACAGGGAGTATGGCTTGCTTGCTTACTGAACAAAGGGAGATTTTGCAAGACTTTGAAAAGTCTGAAATTGAAGTGGTAGTGTGCGAACAGGGCGGATTGATAGCCGCTATTACAGCCGAGCCGGCAATTGTTGATGAAATCAAGCAAAAACAGAAAAAGGATGAGTTCCTCAGAAAGGTAATTGATGAATTTGAAGTCAGCCCAAAAGCAGAGTTCAGTATCGAGAATGGAATGTTGAAATTTCGAAACCGAATATGTGTTCCAGTTATTCCGGAGCTAAAGAAGAGGGTCTTAGATGAAGCCCACAGATCCGTATTTGCCATGCATCCGGGTAACAATAAAATGTATCGGGATTTGAAACAAACCTATTGGTGGCCTAAAATGAAGAAAGAGATTGCAGAACATGTGTCCAAGTGCCTTCAGTGTCAGCAAGTTAAGGCTGAACATCAGAAACCAGGCGGTCTACTTCAACCTCTCCCCATTCCTGAGTGGAAGTGGGAACATGTGACCATGGATTTCGTTGTTGGCCTACCTCGGACTTCCCGCGGTATGGATTCTGTTTGGGTTGTAGTTGATAGACTGACTAAATCTGCACATTTTCTGCCTGTCAAAACTACATTTACTGCTTACAGGTTGGCTACTATTTATGTTGATGAAATTGTCCGCTTACATGGAGTTCCAGTATCCATTGTGTCGGATAGAGATCCGAAGTTTGTATCTAGATTGTGGAAGAGTTTGCAGGAAGCTATGGGAACAGAACTAAGGTTCAGCACTGCATTCCACCCACAGACAGATGGGCAGTCAGAACGAACAATACAGACTTTGGAAGATATGCTTCGCATGTGTGCTTTGGATTTTCAGGGGAGTTGGGAAGATTACCTGCCTCTTGCAGAATTTGCCTATAATAATAGCTTCCACTCCAGCATCGGTATGGCACCATACGAGGCTTTGTATGGTAGGAGGTGTAGATCACCTATTTGTTGGACAGAGGTCGGGGACAGAGCTTTGCTCGGGCCTGAAATTGTACAAGACACCTCTGAAAAGATCAAAACTATTCGGCAAAGGCTCAAAACAGCTCAAGACCGACAGAAGAGTTATGCAGATGTCCGGAGAAGACCTCTTGAGTATGAGGTCGGCGACCATGTGTTCATCCGTGTTTCTCCAATGAAAGGCCAAGTCAGGTTTGGGAAAAAGGGCAAGTTGACGCCCCGTTATATTGGGCCGTTTCAAATTTTGGAGAAACTTGGTCCAGTTGCTTATAGAGTTGCTTTGCCACCGGGATTTGAGCAAATCCACAATGTGTTTCACGTGTCAATGTTGAGGGGTTACCTCCGAGACCCGTTGCATGTGATTGATTATCACCGGATTGCTATTGACGAAAATATGGAATATGCTGAATGGCCGGAAAGAATTGTTGACCGACAAGTGAAAGAATTGAGAAACAAATCCATTCCAATGGTGAAAGTGGAATGGAAGGAACACTATGGGACAGATGCTACATGGGAAAAAGAGGAGGAAATGCGTCTACGCTATCCACATTTGTTTCCCGACGAAGGTAAGTTAAGTTTGGAGGACCAAACTTCCTAAAGGGGGGAAGACTGTGACACCCCTGTTCCGTAGTATGTTAATTAGTCCTTAACATGATGTGATTATGTATTTTGATATGATTTTGTGTTCCACTATGTGAAAATATGTGGTTTGAAATTTTATCTGTTCACCGTAGGAATATCTGTTTGAGTAGTCTGTTTTGGAAATTTAATTGAGGGCCTTATCGGCCACGGAACCCGAAATTGATTACGCCATTGTGGTTGGCATAATTTTTAGGGCCTACGGTGAAATTTAATTGAAATTTGATTCTGGCCAATTTAAACTGATTAAATTGATAAATTAAGTACCCCATTATTTTATATTAAAATATTTATTAGTGGGGCTTGTTTTATATTTGCATTGCACTCCCCTTTAGCTCTCTTAAAACTCAAAATCTGAGTTAGACAATTGAGAGGGAGAGAGAGGCCGGCCATGGAGAGAAAAAGGGAGAGATTTGTGTAATTTGGGCTCAAGACTTGGGAATTTGAAGATCTAGCTCAAGATTTGGCTAGGGCTTGAGTGTTGAAGCTCTTAGGTAAGTGATTTCATGAAATCTTACTTGTAATCTGTAAGTTCAAGGGTTGTTTGTGATCAAGAACATGTAATGAGTTGATTTTTGATGAGATTGAAGTCTTAGAACTCATGCATGTAAGAAATTACTTTGAATTTGCATGTTTGAGCTTGAAACACATGATTCATGTGGAGTTTTGGGTAAAGCTCATATTGTAGTCACCATTTGTACCATCTAAGTTGAGAATGATGAGCATCTCCCACATGCATGTACAAATCATGGGAGTATAAGTCTTGAATGTTGAATTTGAGCATGTTGATGATGGGTTTGAGACAATTTGGGACATGCATGTAGATAAATCATGTAATTGAGCTTCCTAATGTTGTAATCTGCATTAGTAGCATGTTAGCATGTGTAAATGTGTAATTTGAACCATTGCATGCAAGAAATGTAGATGGAAAACTGATTTGGAGCTCAAGAACACGATCTGGGAAACCCAGATTTTGAGGTCCGCTCGAGCGGAGTAATGGCCGCTCGAGCGGGAAAATCGTGCTCCCAGCATTTTTTTGCAGAGTTGGATGCCCGCTCGAGCGGGACATTTCACGCTCGAGCGTGGATTTTTGTAGACAGACCTTCAGCTCGAGCGCATCTTTTGTGCAACCAGTACCTTGCAGGCCTTAAGAGTCCGCTCGAGCGGAGAATATTACGCTCGAGCGGGGGCCCTGTTTCCTGGAATTTTGTTCATGCATCCTGTGATTCGTTTTCCGTTCTCTTTCACTTGTGAGCACTCCTAGGCATGTGTTAAGCATTGTAAATGAGTTAATGAGATAAGAACAAAGCCTAAAGAGGAATATGTGAATTAAAGAACGGATTGAACTGTTAGTGACCCTTTTGTATTCATGAAATGTGTAGGGTCAAGCTCCAGGGCGCATCCACAAGCCGATCACTGTGAGTAATATCAATATTTGAAAACTTGTCAATGCCCAATTGTTATTCCCCTATAAATATTATGAGTTGTTAATTGGGATTGTGGACAAAAGTCTGACAAGAATAAATGAATGAATGGGCCAAAGGCCGTTTGACGTGAATGAATGGGCCAAAGGCCGTTTGACATGAATGAATGGGCCAAAGGCCGTTTGACATGAATGAATGGGCCAAAGGCCGTTTGACATGAATGAATGGGCCAAAGGCCGTTTGATATGAATGAATGGGCCAAAGGCCGTTTGACATGAATGAATGGGCCAAAGGCCGTTTGACATGAATGAATGGGCCAAAGGCCGTTTGACATGAATGAATGGGCCAAAGGCCGTTTGACATGAATGAATGGGCCAAAGGCCGTTTGACATGAATGAATGGGCCAAAGGCCGTTTGACATGAATGAATGGGCCAGAGGCCGTTTGACATGAATGAATGGGCCGAAGGCCGTTTTGCCATGAATGGAAACTCGGATGGGCCAAAGGCCAGAATGTTTGGAACTACAGTTACTTGACTTGCATTTCGTATAGTTATGTATATATTTTGCTGTTAAACAGAAGTATGAATTGGGCCCAAGGCCGTTTGGAGCATGTTGATCTACATATTGTTATGTAACTGTTATACTTGATATTATTCACTGGGCTATCGCTCACGCTCATTCATGTATTTGTAGGTGAGCCAAGGGAAGTCCAAACCCAGCCCCAGTGAAGTCTGCTAGGAACAACAGGAGTTTTGGGAGAGTCAGCCTTGTGCCTCGCGCATGAGACCATCCTTGCCCTTTTACTATGTACCTATGTTTTGTCTTGTTGGCAAGGGCCCAGTGCATGTCTGTACATAGTCTGTTATAGGTTGACTCGTTTTGGACGATCCTGTCTGTAATGAATTTTGTGAAGCTGTACTTTTGATGTGAGTTATTAGCGTATCTGAGTATGGTTTGTTTGATGTGCATATAAGCACGGCTCTATGGACAAAGTTTTTAATTTTGCTTCCGTTTGGCCCCCATTAACTCTGTTAAAATACGTTTAGAACAGTTTGAGGCCGTAGGTAATCTCATGATTACTGGCCGGTTACGTCCTTAACCCACGGGGGCGGGTTCGGGTCGTGACAATACTATCCTGGAGTTGGCGCACCATCTCTTCCAGACTCGACATATTGTTCCGATCTAACTGAGCAACCGGTACACCTTCCTGAGGTAAAAACAGATATCTCAACCCAACTGCGCACAGGTGAGATGGATAATGACTGCTGATCCGAAGACTGATGATCTGTGCCTGACTGGCCTTTTTACCCTGTCTCTGGCAAAGGAGCACTGATTGCCCTTGAACTGAATCTCTGACCTGACAAAGTCTATCAGCACAAGTCCGATGAACCTCGGGGGATATCGGAGCCTTCTGAAGCTATGGTTCTAGGACTACCTTGCAAAAGAGAAAACAGACAGCACCTCAGCCTGATTTCACCAAAACAGATATGAGCACTAGGATAACTGTGCCATCTACTGAATTCTGTCCCAAAATTTTGCCTGTAAACTGATACCCTCAGGTAAAACTGATTCCCCAAATACTGATCGTGATGCCCACAGGCCTGATACTCAAACTTGCAAACTGATACATGCAATCCTGTAGAGGCCAACTCTAAAGCACATAGCAGATAAGTGAGAGCCAAAACACCCCTATGTTGGGATAGGGTTTCCCTGTCCTATTTTGTCAGGAGCTAGGGTTTCACTACGCACACAGCGGTTTCAAACAACCTATAATCGGCTAAGCAACCTGTCCTAGCTTGGAATGGTCACTATGGATCCGAATATGCACTAGGTCGAATGGTCGAAAAGGGTGCCCCGGTAAAACCGGGGTTTGTGTTCCCATACTGTCAGAGCCCATAACTGGTCAGGCTTATGGTCATGTCTTGACAAGACAAGCCTCCGGCAAACTGTTCAAGAATGGCAGATGGCAAACACGGTGTCCTAGGCGCACCAATGCACATGCAATGCAAATAAACACATAAATGAAATCAAAACAGGATATCACGAGTTCGAGTCAAGCTCTCTAAAATCCCCAACAGAGTCGCCTGAAACTGTAGACGCACCCGCGTGGGGGCCCTCGCTACAGTTCGGACTCGATTTATGTCACGGTTCTTAATCTAAACCAAAGAGTCCAAATCTGGCAAATCGTTTTGAGAAAACAGATTTTTAGGAAAAGAAGTGCCAAACATGGACTGCTTTGCCAGATACAGAGTCGCCACCTAAATATTTTATTTTGGGGGGATTTAGGAAACCCTGACTCGGTGCCAAAGGCCACGTGTCCGTCATCACCAAAGTTGCCTCGGCTCGGGAACTTGGGTACGATTGGGGAAGGTCAGCTATGAGCACCCCCTCTCGCCCGATCCGAAGATCGGCCTCTACTAACCATGATGTCCAATTTTGAAAACGTTATGTGTTCTTATTCCGGTTATTAGCCTAGAATTACTATGTTATGCGCACAGCAAACAAGTATAGACCAAATCACCTAAATTGGAACAAAACATTGCATGTTTGTTTTGAAAATGGTTTGCTACTCGCAAGTAGGCTAAAATCCAGGTTTTGCCACCCTCAAGTGGGCTTTTAGAAAAGATGGTTTTGCCACTATCTAGTGGGCTTAAAACTCATAGTTTTAATGCATTATTCCAATTTAGGTAATTCAACCTCCATCCACAGGCATTCAAGCAGTTATATCACATAAGCAGCTAGCCTCTTGGTAATCATACTGTCATGGCAACACTCACACGCATGCAAGGATGCTAAAGCATAAAAGCTCACCTAGTAGTCCAAGCCAAAACAGAAACTAGTTAGTAATCATATGCATGATCCTAGTTCATGTTAAGATGGCTAATGCAACACATGCAAGATGCAACTATGATAGGCTCGGCTATCCTAAACGTGGCATGTGAAATGCTGCAATTAACAAGTACTTAGCTTTGGAATTGGAATACAAGTGCAGTTAGCATGATGTGCCGAGCCCGGTGCATGTAAGACAAATGTATGGATGCACGCATGCATAGCATAAGGTATGCTAATTTAAATATGACCTAATACTAACCATCAAAAGTAGGTAAGTAAAAGGGAGAAAGAAGTGGGGGTTGGAAGACATGCACACACGCACCCACACTTATTACATATTCGCCCTTGCTCGGAGGGACCAAAAGAATAATACAAATTAATTAACCTACAAGCTAATTAATTATTACAGACCAATTAATTAATTAAAAAATTAACTAATCTAATGAAAGCAGTAAACGGCCTCGGGAAGAGGGTCCAATGCAATGCGCGCTCGGCTCCGCTCGGAAAGTCACTGCCATGCACAAGTTTGCCTCTGCTTTGACTGTTTTGCTTCTCCGAAAATTGCACAACTCCCAAGGTTGCTTCTCTGAGTGTTGTGGGACACTACCGGCTGAGTGAGATGATCACCGGCCAAGGGAAATGATCACCGGCCACAAAATTGATCCATCGGCCAACATTATTTACTGGTCGGCACTGAAGATGGCCGGCCGGCCAAATCTTCTTGCAGAAACTGGTTTGACAGCAGCAGAGGACAAAACATGGCATGACAATACATTTCAAGAAAATGTGTGCACAACCACACCCCTTATCGTGTTTATGACTCAAAGGGGGGCGGTACTCGATTCTCGGACCACCAATCGCGCACTTCAATGCGTGATAGCCCAAAAAACCAAGTTGTGCATTTTGATTTCAAATGACATACGAACCAAATAAACACATAAAGCCCAACCTCTATCATGGTGATTCAAGAGGCAAGGCATGCATGCAAAATGCTATGCAACCTAGGCATGGAAGCTAAGTATGCAACATGAACATGTAAATATGTATAGCATGCAACAATCATGTAAAATGGAACAAGGATGTGACAATATGCAAGACAAGCATGCAACATCATGCCAAGATGGACTCAAACTAATATAGGTAGCTCTCAAGCATGCCAAAATCAGTGGCCAAAATGATGTAACAAAGGCATGAAAACTCACACACAAGTATGCATGCACAAAGGCCTAAACATGGAGCATAAGCTATCAACTCTCCAAAACATGAAAAGGGATGGAAAATGCAAGTATGATAGCATGGAACATGGACTGAAATATGGTCTCCAATGATGCCAAATCATGAGAACAAGCCAAGTAAAGCATGCTAGTGACACACACACCCAAGGCTAACAAGCTAGAATGCAAAGAGGCTATACAAAGCATGGCAAGCATGACCAAAACGACACCAAACAGAACTTAAACATGTTAAAACATGACTAAAAACTTCACAAAGCTAAGCCAAAACATGCAAGCATGGTGGTCCAAATGCAAGATGCCTTTCTAGGCAAAATAAAGGAATGCAAGGCAAGTGTAAGGTGCATGCAAGGGACCATTAAACCAAGCAAAAACAGTAACATGGTATGTCAAATAAGCCCCAAAAACCCATGGAAACAAGGTCCACACATGCTAGAATGGGGCGTTCCTTTGAAAGGCCAACAAGAGGGTTACTCTACACATGCAATAAGGACATTCAACAAGACCAAACCAACTCTGGAAATGGCTTATGGGGGTCCTAAAACCCACTGAAAAATGCTCAAAACAAGGCTTGGAAGCATGCAAATAGGAGCCCCTTTGGAAGGCCCAAAAGGGCAACAAACAAGGCAACAAGGGAGAGGGTCACCCCTCTCCTTCTTAGGACCTCAAACCACCATCCTCACCACTAAAATCCCTCAAGATTTCAGTGGTGAGGAGGCCCAAACAAGGTGGTCCCGGAGCTCACCAAAATCACACAAAGATGAGGCCAAACAAGGACTAAGAGGGGGTAAACGACCCCAAACACAAAAGTGGTCTTAATTAAGTATCTTAAACACAAAAAAAATAACTTTTTTATGTTATACACAAAGCCCAAATCCGCAAGCAAGACAGGCTAAAAGGGTGTGCAAAAACGGGGAATAAAGAGGGTAAGAAGTTACCTTTGAAGACCAGCAAGAACCAGCAGCCTTTAGGTCTCAAAAACCAGTCCTCAACCTCTGAAAACAAGCTCCAAGAACCTCCAAGTGATGATGGAAGTGTGTGGCTATAAAGTGGTGTGCAATAGGCCAAGAACAAGACCCTTTTGGAGCCTCTTAACCCACACAAATGTAGAGAGAGAGGGAGATATAGAGAGGGAGTGATATATATATCATATATATCTGATTTTTCTGACCCCTAAAATGGAAGGAGAGGCTCACCTTATATAGAGAAACCAAGGGGGCAAAGCTTCTCTTAGAAGCTTTGAGCAAAAAGGCCAAGCTTCTTGGAGAAGCTAGGCAAAAGGACCAAGCTTCTTGGAGAAGCTAGGCAAAGGGGTCAAGAGGTTCAAGCTTCTTCAAGAAGCTTTTAAAAAAAGGGGTCAAGCTTCTTGGAGATGCTAAAAAAGGGTCAAGCTTCTTGGAGAAGCTAAAAAAAGGTTCAAAAGGGTCAAGCTCCCTCAAGAAAAGGTCTCGGTCAGGACAAGTGGCCGATTGATCAAAAACAGTGGCCGGCCGACCAAACACAATGCCGACCGACCATCAATAGTGCCGACTGGCCATCACCAATGGCCGGTGGCAAGGAAACAAGGCCGGTGGCCTTAAGCCATGGCCGGTGAGGTGTGTGGATGGCCTACAAGCTACTTCCCACCCTCAGAAGCAAAACAACAAGTGTTTGGTGCAAAACCAGACACAAAACAGTCGAGTCGAGAGATCTTGAGGTAGGGCGCATAGCCGAGACCTCCGGGAACTCAAGACGAACACGAACAAGGATGATCACCGAGTGTTCAAACGATGACGTCCAAGTCTTGAGGACGGTCAAAAATGGGGTGTCTACACGGTTACGAAACCTCCAATCCGCTGTCCGTCCGCCAAATTGGCGGATTGGAGAAAATTAATCTGCATCCGTCCGTTAATCCGACAGATGTGGATTGAGCGGATTGGCGGTTTGGCAGATGGATGCGAATCGGTTTGGCGGTTTGAAATTTTATAAATTTTCAATATAGTTCAACTTGTACACTTCCTCAAAAAATAAAAAAAATATTATAGTCAATGACTTAAAAAAGTATTACAATTACTGCATGCCTTATCGAAAGAAAAAAAGTTTGAAACTTTAGAATATCAAAATCACTGCATACCTCATCCACATATTACAATCACAGCATGCCTTATCCACATAAAGTATTACAATATGTGGTTCTTAAAATATAAAAACAATTCAAACTGCCAAAACCATGAACAAAGTAGTAGTAGAGATTGTATGTCTCTGTATTGTTACATTTATATATGTTTTTGAAAACAAAAACCAACCAGCATATATCATATTTTCTATTTATTACTTTTAGAGTTAGATTTAAAAACCAAAAAATATATTCAAGTTGAAAACTTTTTTTCAACAGAATATTTAAACTCTTTTTCAATTGAAAACACAAACAAAATATTTAAACAAATTGAAAATACAAAGTCTTATAAATTATTAAGGGTGCTCGCGGTTTGGCGGTTCGGTTGCGGCCAAAGGGACCTCAAATTCACCATCCGTCCGCCAAATTGACGGATTGGAGAAAATCAATCCGCAACTGTCCGCTCGTCATCACGCATCCGTCCAAAATGCGGCGGATCGGTTCGGTTCGGTCGGTTTTGGCGGATCGGTATATCCGCTGCTCACCCCTACTGCATGGATATGTCTTTCCAATTATTACTGACTTAAGACACTGTTTTGATGATTTTATAACTGAATGAATGTGACAGTTTTAACTTCTTCTATTCATACTGATTTTGAGAAAGGGTTGATCTGTGCTGACGTAATTCCTTGAACCATTTTTTCCCTCTTTTAAACTGTCTACATTTTGTTGCCTTATTGGTTTTTTTTCTCTTTCATGATATTTTAAGAAGTTACATTGGCAGTTCATTGATTTTTTTTTTTTTTTATGTTTGTTTATTCTTTAGTTTCTGTAGTTTATTTATGTGGATTCAAAATTGACATCTAGGAAAATCTTCCAATATGTTTACATAATATATTTACCAATGAGATACTTGAAAAACTTTCCATGGAATAAAATCAACCTGATTGTAATATATTGCTATCCTTAAAATGTTTCAAAGTGCATAATCCAGTGATGATTTTTTCTTTTTAAAGAATGAATTCCTTGTTATCATCTTAAAAACACCAAATAATATTGTTGGTCAGTGGAACTGCTAGAAAGTGCTAACTTTGAATTTCTGTTGATAACCTGGTGATGAAACTTGTGGGGGCTAGAAAAAAATATATATATCCGCTTATTGGGGTTAATCCAGCAAGGCCTACAATGGGTCCAGCCCAAATAAATATCACAACCCCCCATCTATATAAAGGGGGGCATCCCAAAAGGAAAGGCAGGTGCTCTCTCCCCACACTACACACAAACACTCTTGATTTCCTTAGCTTTATTCTTTCAATCAAAGGACTAACTTTAGCATTGGAGTGTCTCCAGCGGGCAACCCCAGTTGGGTGGCGCCGACCATGCTCATCTTTGCAGACACACAGCGACAAAGTTCATCTCTTCGTTAGATCTCTACAACATCCATGTGAGAGGATATTTCATGGTCTCACAATTGGCGCCGTCTATGGGAAACATCTACAAGAATTCAACGAAGGAGATGACAACCACCACACTCAAGATGCTCAAATCTTCATTACACATTACTAGAAACAAGACTCACGGTTGATCCTATCATTCTCCTCTTTGTTTAAATTTATTTTTGAATTCTATCTTGCTGTCTATATGCATGTACATATACATAGATATATATGTATATGTACATATATATGTATACATTTATGCTTATAGATTTGGTCCACTATATATTGATGCTCATAGATTCAATCCAAACATTTGTTTAATATCTATCTCGACATTCTGAGAAGAGTAGTCGGCACGTATTATGTGGATCGGCTTTTATATTTTCATTCTCTCTCTAAAAATGGGTTTCATACTTTTCTTGGTGACAACATCTTTTCGGCATTATTAACGGAGTTTCTCGGCCAAATTCATACATGGACTATCCATTTATTTATTTATTATTTGTTCCTCAAACCTATCTTGGCCAAAAAAGTTGATCTTTACTTTTTCTCTCTTTAGCTGAAATTGACATAAATAAGGTCGTGAGTTATTACAACAAGTAATTTAAATAAGGACATAAATTGACAATCTCAATATATATATACATGTCTGGGGCAATCTATATATATACATAATTCAATTGTCGTGAACAGCTCATATTGATCCCGACCAAGATCTCGGCAGAATTGAAGAAGTTGCATGCATAAAGTATTGCCAACCAAGCTCTTGCAAAGTCACAGTAAATGAGACAGATCCAGGTGCTTTGGAGGTAGTTACTCGGCACATAACTCAGGCTCCTCGTCTTTCCAATCAGTTCGGTTGACACTAGAATCACAAGTGTTCAAACAAAGGTTGTTCGGCAAACCAACAATGAAGTTGTTCAGCAACTCTTTCATCCTTCTTGGCATCACTAAGCTCCCCCAAAAGATTTTTACTCGGCTAACATTATTCGGCTCATTGATTACTCGGCAAGACTATTTGGCCATGCGTCGCTCCACATTGGATCTTCTCAATAACATTATTCAACTAACATTATTCGGCTCATTGATTACTCGGCAAGACTATTTGGCCACGTCGCTCCACATTGGATTTTCTCGGCAACATTCTTCGGCTAACATTTGGCTCCATTGCTTACTCGGCAAGACTACTCGGCCACACTGTAGCATGTTCCATAGCACTGGACAAAAAAGTAAAATGATTCTGGTTTGAATGTGATATTTTATCTTATTGAATTTTTAACCTATTTTGCCTTTTGTAACTATATTAACCAAAAAGTCCCCTTAGCCTACATGCCAAACAAAGGCAATATATGAAAGTAATTTTCCGGCAAAGTTTTGAGTTTGTCATTTCCAGGGTAGAAACAAGTAAAAAAAAAAAACACAATTGGCTTATCCCATTATGTTTTCATAATTATTATTATATTTTAGATTCATATGAAAAGTAAAGAACAAAAGTTAAGGAGTTAAAGTTACAACAAACAGAAGGCTAGTCCCTCACAAAGCTAACTCCAATCATGTCATCAATAAGGAAAACTACAACTTCAGCTGGAGGATTATCAAGAAATACAACATGCTCATTTTGAGCTACTCCCATGTTGGCTAGAAGATCAGCAACTCTGTTTCTCTCACGTAGGGTGTGTCCAAGAGAGCTGTTACTCCTCCTCAACTGGAGTCTAGCATCTTCAATGAGAGCTTTATGAGGAAAGTGTTGAGTTGGTCCATGTAGGATTTGATTGATATCCTGTTCAGAGTCAGATTCTATTTGGATGTCTCTGATGCCTTTCTAGAAGAGTATGGTGAATCCTCGATACATAGCCCATATCTCTGCCTTTAAACTTGAGCAATGGCCTAGCTTCCCATAGTAGCCCCATATCTAAGTACCAGTTTCATCTCGCAGTAATCCCCCATAGCTTGCCTGCCCTGGGTCTCCTTTTGAGCATCCATCAGTATTGAGTATAAGCTTACCAGCAATTGGGCAACACCAATGAATTAGTTTAGGTGCTACAGGGGGTGTGCAAAGAAGGGAGAGAAAAGCTTCCCCAATCTCTTGAACATATAGGTAGATGTTCTTGAGATTGATCTGAAGTGGGTTGGAAAGATTAACAAAAACCAATTTATTACGGTCTTTTCAAATTTGGAAAAGTGTAACAATGAAAACAAGGTACCATTTTTTCCCATAAAAAGATTTTTCTTTTTTATATTCAGGATAAACCATTCAGTTAGAGGCAGTTTCTGTCCTTCTTCCCACCAAGTAAGGGTCTGCATGTTAGTCCAAATGTCTTTAGAGGTAGCACAATCTCTAAGCAAATGTGACATGTTTTCACTGTGTTGACCACTCCTGGGACAATCATCAGTTGGAATTAACTGTCTTACCAGTCTTAACTGGTTTGTCAATAATCTATCCTTTAATATCAGCCAAAGGAAAAATTTCAGCTTTTGGGGGATTTGAATTCTCCAGATCCATTTCTAGTCCTTATTACCTAGCTTAGAGTGAGTAATGAAATGAAAAGTAGAGACTGAAGTAAAGTTACCAGAATTAGAAGGGGCCAAAGCACGTGTATCAGTGAAAGTAACATATCTGGTCCTATAGAGTTTGAGAATCTCATTGAGATCTTGGTGGGTAGCACGAGTGGATAGAGCAGCAGTGTCCCAATTGCTTTCTTCATCTAAAATGGAACTGACCTTAACAAAGTTGTCACCTTGATAGATATTATTCTGTTGAGAGAGAGGTTGAGAGCCACATCACCAATCATTCCACAAGGATATGTTTTTCCCATCCCCAACTATCCATTTGACACCCTTTTTGAGAATGTGTCTAATCTTACAAATGCTTCTCCAACAATAAGAAAAATTCTTTTTCATAGGCCAAGTGTAAGGAGTATGATGTTTCAAATACTTGGTGTGAAGAACCTTACACCAAAGTTTTTCTTTGTCACTCAAAATTTTCCATCCAAGTTTGGTTAGAAGGGTAGTATTTTGATCTCTAGCTTTTCTGATACGAAGACCACCCTCAGCCTTACTCTGGCACACATTGCCCCAATTAACCAAATGAACTTTTTTCTAGGTGTCAGTGTCATCCCACAAGAAATTTCTATTAATTCTGTCAATGTCATCACAAAGTTTTCTAGGGAGTTCCATGGTTTGCATGGTATAAGTGGGTATGGCAGAAGTCACAACTTGAATGAGGGTTGTTCTACCGGCTAAACTAAGGGTTCTAACTTTCCAACCTGAGAGTCTGGCTTTCATCTTATCGAGGATTTCAGTGAACAAGTTTCTGGTGACTCTCTGATGGAGTAAGAGGAAGCCAAGATATTTCCCAAGGTTATGAGTTAGGGGAATGCCACTTTGAAAGCTAAGAGCTTTGGCAAGGTTTCTAGGAACATTAGGGGAAACAAAGAGTTTGGATTTAAGAAGATTAACTTTCTGACCAGACACATCACAGAACTCAGAGAGGGTATCCATAATGATTTCACAATTAGGTGGAGTAGCTTAAGCAAAAAGGATCAAATCAACAGCAAAGAACAAATGGGATAGTGATGGGCTATATCTTGAAGCCTTACAGATTAAATTCACAAGATGAAAATAATTATCCCTTGGTTTATAATTTTCAATCATCATTGTACCCTTAAATTGGTTAGAACGTGACAGAGAAGTGACATTCTAAATATACTTGCTTTATTTGTTTTTCAAATTTTCTGTTTTTTCTTTCCTTACTAGTGATTATCGTTGGAATTCATGATAAGAAAATTGTGATGCTAAATATTATTAAAACTATCCTATCTATGCACACACACATATATATGGACGTATGGATGTGCGAAACAGAATCAATTTCTTATAGGGGCAGTTGTGTTTTTTTTTTTTTTTCATTAATCATCTTCAAGTTCGATGTACGATCATAATTATAATTTTGTTTTTGCTGTTTTTGTTATATAAATATTAACCTTTTGTTTTCACTTTATAATAAGAGAAAAGAGAGTATAGAGAGAGTGCTAAGTTGTAACTATCTAAATCAACTCTAGTCGATCATGCATTAGGAAGGGAAGGAAAAGTGAATGAAATATTAGTTTCTTCTTCTTCTTTTTTTCCACTTCTCCCTTCTCTTTTCGTTTCCTTTTGCAAATCCCTATTCAAATTCATGATCCAATCAGAATCTTAGTTGTCCTTGTACAACTTTTCTCTACTTGCCCATGTATCTTTTATCTATCTTGGGTGACTTATTTTTGACAAAAGCACCATATTTGGTCTGGGATTTTTTTTTTTATACTGATAATGCTTCTTGCACTTGCATAGATATGTCTTTCCAATTATTACTAACTTAACACACTGTTTTCATGATTTTATAACTGAATGATTGTGACCGTTTTAACTTCTTCTTCTTCTTTTTCTTCTTCTTCTTCTTATTTATTTATTTGCAGGTGAAATATTGGCAAATTCAACGGTAGACAAAGGCTCCTCAGGCTGCTGGGACTATTCATACTGATTTTGAGATAGGGTTCATTTGTCCTGAGGTAATTCCTTGAACCATTTTTCCCTCTTTTCAACGGTCTACAATTTGTTGTCTTATTGTTTTTTTCTCTTTCATAATATTTTAAGAAGTTAAATTGACAGTTCATTGATTTTTATTTTATTTTATTTTATTCTTTACTTTCTGTTGTTTATTTATGAGGATTCAGAATTGACATCTAGGAAAATCTTCCAATATGTTTACATAATATATTTACCAATGAGCTACTTGAAAAACTTTCCATGGAATAAAATCAACCTGATTGTAATATATTGCTATCTTTAAAATGCTTCAAAGTGCATAATCTAGTGGTGATTTTTTCTTTTTAAAAAATGAATTCCTTGTTATCATCTTAAAAACACCAAATAATACTGTTGGACAGTGGAACTGCTAGAAAGTGTTGACTTTGAATTTGTGATGATAACTAGGTGATGAAATTTGAAGATCTAAAGGAACTTGGCAGTGAACCGCCTGTTAAGGTATATGCTTTAATTGAATGAACTTCCCTAAAATATGTTGGAAATAATGGTTTATAGGCTTATTAGGCGAACTTTGAGCCCAATTTTGAGTGAGCCCTAAACGTCTTTTGGGGTGGGTCTGAAAAAGTAACGTATTCCTTGCCGCATAGCAAGTCACACAGTGAAGACTGTTCGTCAAAACCATTTATGAGTGAATGAGAACTTGACGTCGTTTCCGGGTTCGTGGAATGGACATTTAAAGAATTAAATATGGGTTTCCTTGAAATGAGTTGTCCCACATTGAAACTTTGAGAGAGCTTTATTGAGTATATAAGCTCTAGATTACAACACTTGGGTTGGGCCCCGAGGGGCACCCCAAGTTTGTAGAAGGGAATAGTTATAGACAAAATAAACCTTAGCCCAAACCACCAGACACGCGCGCCGCCGCCGTCCGCCCGGCCGAGCCGTGCCTGGGTCGGGTCGGTTCTAATATTAATTTTTTAGAGAAAATTTATTTGAACTTTTTCCAAAAAGATTATCGAAATTAATTCATTTATGAATTTAATTTTTCTGTCCATTTTTTACTTCTTTAGTCTAATTTTTCAAACAGATCAAACCATTCAAACATTTTTTTGGATTTGTTGGAACCTAGACAGATTCAAATCTGTCCAGATTTGAATAGATTCAAACTGTAGTTCACAGGTTCAACTGTGACTAGATCTGTTGAACTGCATCTGTTCGATAGTTTTCATACCTGTTCAGATTTTCTGGACAGGTTTATTATTGCTAAGTTTCAAACAGATTGGAAAATAAAACTGCCAGGAGTTCTAGACAGTTTTATAACTGTTACAGTTGCAAATCTGTTTGAATTTTGAATCATATTTGTTCGAAACAGTTTCACACCTGCAGTCTGGTCACCCGAGCTAAAATACAAAGGCCGAGCAATGACGGAGGCAGACTCCGTTTACGCGGAGAAGGACCATTCGCTCGGCTTCAACATGACCCAAGGTTTGTTTCTTCCTGCAGACATGAAGAAGAATGAGGAACTGTCCGACCTAAAAGTCCTCCAGTCGGCTGCAAAATTGGTCATTTTGGTAAGCAATCGAGTTATTGTACTTTCAAGTTATCGATCGGTTTCTCATACTAATTTCTGCCTTGCTGTAGGCCACGTAGAAAAACTATTTGGTGCATGAACGTATGATTTCTGTGCTGCAGAGTTTGAGGGAGGCTATCGCTGACAACAAATCCAAGATGGTTGAGCTGGAGAAGCTGAAGACTGCACACGGGGAGTGTTAACCGAGCGAGATCTCTTGGCTGAGAAGTTGGCGAAGGTTAAGGAGGAGAAGGATAAGGCTATGCAGGCCAAAAATGAGAGATATCTGGCCGAGCTACCCAAGCTCCGCGCCATTCACCGGGCCGAGCTAAAAAAAGAAGTGGACGACGCCAAAGATCGGGGATACGCTGAGGGAGAAATGGTGTACAAGCGGCAGGTGGTGGGCATCAAAGACATTTTTCAGTGCGGCTGGAAAGCGGCTGCGGAAAAACTCGGTCAGGTGCCGGAGTCCGAGGTGTTCAATAACTGCCCACCTGCCTTCATTCCCTCCTATATGCAGGCATATACTGCCGCCGTGCAGTAGAAGTTGATAGACGACGCTAAGGAGGCCAACGCAGTCGATTAGCCAACTCTACAGTCAATCGACAAGACCCCACTGCCAGGCTTATCGGAAGAGGTAGCACTGAGCAGTGATCAGGAGCCTTTAACCGCCGAACGAGGAATGGACTCTGGCGCTGAAACCGCATAGAATGTGGTAGAAGAGGTGGTGGGCAACCTGGAGGACGCTGTAGATATCGACTAAGGTGCAACTAGGCTAATGTTTGTCCCCATTTTTTTTTTTTTTGTATTGATGTAGCCGGCTACGAGCCCGACTTTTATAATCGAGCTTTATCATGAATGAAAAGTGAACTTTTTCCTCACCATGTATGCAAATTTTTGTTTGCCCTTTGGTTGTCATTTTCTTCGATTTGGCCGAGATAAAATCTTATCGGTGCATTCTGAGCGTAATGGTCTCAGTTTAACGAGCAAACTCATCTTGGTTTAGTATATTAGTTGAACACAACACCAACTGTCTGGTAGGCCGAGCAAGGTCAGCTCGGTTTTAATAACTCGGTAAAGACACCAACATTTTAAGTGGGCGAGCAATGTCAACTCGGTTACAATATAAGTTGGGCGAAATTGATTATGGTTGTGTGGTCAGGCGAAATCAGCTCGGTGAGTGAGCAAAATCAACTCTACATCGGCGAGCAAGAAACAGCTCGGGTAATCATGAGTGAAATATGCCCTTCAGTTGGCGAGCCAAAATCAGCTCGGTCAATGATGAAAAAAATCAGTTCGATGTACTGAGCAAAATTTGCTCTTCATCGGCAATCAGGAAACAGCTCGCGTAATTATGAGCAAAATCTGCTCTTTAATCAGCGAGCCAAAATCGACTCCATCAATGATGAGCAAAATCAGCTTCACAAAGCCGAGCAAAAATCAGCTCAGATAATTATGAACAAAATTGGCTCGACTTAAATACAAGTTGGGCAAAACACCAACTGTTGGGTGGTTGAGCAAGTTCAGCTCAGTTCAACAAGCAAAATCAGCCCATAACCGGATAACCGCTCATTCTGCAAAAGTTATCCCAATTTTGAATACTTTCCCCTGGTACTCATAGCAACTTAATGTCTTTGTAACATTTTCGTGTAGAAACGCGAATATAAGAGAAAGAAGGAGTCTTCTTTTACTACATGTTACAGATTACACCGAATGCCAAAGGCCAAGTTACAAGAAGCAAAGAAGTAGAAAAGATTACATTTCAAAAGTAAAATATCTTAAGATTGGCCGCAATGGTCTGGGGATAGCTTTGCTATCTAAGTCTTCCAGGTGGTATGCCCATTTGCCTACAAGGCCAATTATCTTATATGGCCCCTTCCAATTTGCTCCTAATTTTCCCTTGCCAGGGATCACTGTGTTGCCCATTACCTTCCTCAAGGCCTAGTCTCTGACCTTGAATAGCCTAGGATGCTCAGTCTTGTTGTATTTCCTGGAGAGCTCTTGTTGGTAAGTTGCTATGTGGATTAGAGCCCCGTTCCCTTTTTTCTTCGGTTAGGTTAAGCTCCAGGGCTACTGTAGACACCCCATTTTTGACCGTCCTCAAGACTTGGACGTCACCGTTTGAACATTCGGTGATCATCCATGTTTGTGTTCGTTTGGAGTTCCCGGAGGTCTCGGCTACGCGCCTTGCCTCAGGATCTCCGAACTCGACCGTTTAGTGTCTGGTTTTGCACCAAACACTTGCATTTTGCCTTGGAAAGGGTAGGGAATGCCTTGTGAGGCATCCCCACACACCACCGGCCATGGCCAAAGGCCACCGGCTGGTTTTTGCTTCCACCAGCAATGTATATTGCCGATCGGCACTATTTGTTGCTGGTCAGCACTATTTAGTGCCGGTTGGCACTCTTTTTTGCCAAAATGGCATCTTTGGCCGGCCGACTACTGTGCATCTGCTTTTGCAGATATTTTAAGACAGCTGTCTTGCTTTTTGCTCCCCTCCATACACGTGTATGGAGGGATCTCCCTCTTTGGAAGCTTGTTTTGTAAGCTTTACAAGACAAGAAGTTCTATAAAGAGAGGGGCTCTCTCTTGTTGCAAGGGTTAGAGACTTGAGATATTCTAGAGGGCTTAGACAGCCATTTTTAGGGTTTTGAGTTCTAGGGTTAGAAACCATACACTTTCTATCTCTCTTTTTACCCTTGTGTGTGTTAAATAGTGTGTTTAGTCCATACTATTGCACACAAACACATAGTGTTTCACCTTCACTTAGCTACTGAGGTTCTAAGAGGTTGGTTTTGAAGTTTTGGAGCTGGACTCAAGCCAAGGAGGGCCATTGGAGCATCATTGTTGAAGAGGTCTTCAAGGGTAAGAACCTTACCCCTTTTTACCCCATTTTTGCATCTTGTTTTTGCCTATCTTAGAACTATTTTTGTGCTTAGTGTATAATACAAAAAAGTTCTGTTTTTTATCCCTCTTGATTGTTTATTAAGAGTGTTTTGTGGTTTGGAGGTGTTTGACCCCTCCTAGGCCTTGAAAGGCCCCATTTTGTGCTATATTGTGCAAGTTTCGAAACTTTGGTGTTTGGGCCTCTTCACTGCTGTGAAGATGGTGCCTTGAAGTCTCCAAAAGGGGAGGGCCACCCTATCTCCTTGTTGTCCTTGAAATGGACCGTTTTTGGCCTCTTGAGGGAGCACCATGTTAGAGTGTGTATTGATCATGTCTTGGCTATTTTTCATGCTTAATATGTCATAACATACCTCTGTTTTTTGTTGGTTTTGGTACACCATGCATTCTTAGCATACCAACCTTGTAATGCCATGTTTATGCCTTAACATGCCTTAGGTTGTTAGCCTTTGTTCAAGCATGTTTTAGGCTTAGTCTTCTGAAGGTTTTGTGCATATTTTGCCATGTTTTAGGTCTGCCCATAGTTGTTTGGGTCGGATTTGGCATGCTTAGTATAGCCCCTTTGCATTTCGGCTTGTTGGCCTTAAGTGTGTAAATGTATAGCATGACATTTTTGCATTGGTTTGGTGATTTGGAACCATCCACCATGTCATTTCAGTCCCATTTGCATGCCTATATGTTTACCTTGGATGCCTCTTTAATGCTTTGAAAGCTTGTGTAGCATGTTCCATGTTTTGGCCATTGTGCATGCTTTGAAATTGAGCCACTTAGATGCCATTTAGGGGGCCCCCTTGGCATAGTCTAGGTCTGTCTTGAACCTATCTTAAGCCCTCTTAGCCTTGTGAGGCTTGGTTGGCTTAGCCATGGTTCAAGTCCCCTTGACTTGCTTCAAGTACTTGGACCATTTGCATGCTAATGTTTAGCCTATCTTGTTGCTTGGTTTGACACCATCTTAACATGATTTTCAATGCTTACTTTGCATGCCATTAGTCTACATTATGCCTCTTTCAATTGTGTTTGAGAGTTGCCTCATTTGTGCCTAAGTGTTGGCCTTTTAACATGTGCATGTGTGTATGTGTTTTGGTCCTTTATTTTGGTCATTTTGGCCACTGTTTTGGGCCTATTTAGAGCTGCCCCAATCATGTTTAAGTCCATCTTGCCATTAGTTAGCATTGCCTCATGTTCGCTTGTATGCTTGCATAAGTGCCTTGCCATGCTATGTTGCATCTTTAGCTTGCATGCCTAGGTTGCATTACATCTTGCATGCATGCCTTGTTCCTTGACTTGGTGATAGGAATTGGGCCTTGGTTTGTTTGATTGGTTTGCATTTCATTTGACATGAAAGTTGCACACTTGACTCTTTGGGCCATCATGCATGGAAATGCGTGATTGGTGGTCCGAGAATCGAGACATATGCCCCTTTGAGTCACAAACATGATAAGGGACATGATTGGTGCATATATGCCTTGAATTGTGCTGTCATGCTTTGCCTTGCCCTCTGTTGCTGTCAATTGCAGATTCTGCAGGAACACTTTGCCGACCGGCAGTGCCCAGTGCCGACCGGCAATCCTTTCTGTACCGATAGCTTCACCAATGGCCGATGGCCACATCTCACTGCCGGTGGCAATCCCATTCAGCCGGTGGTGTTCCCTAGTGTCCAAGGGAGCAGTCCTGAGGTTTTGGCAGCCTCCAGAGGAGTAAAGGAAGGAAAACAGAGGCAGCCTATGCATGGCGGCACATTTTCGAGCGGGATCGAACATACATTGCATCAGGCTCTCCTCCCGAGGCGGTCTACTGTTTTTCTAGCTGTAGTTAATTTGCTTAGTTGATTAGGCAATTTGTAATATTTAATTAGCTAGCGTAGTTAATTAATTTGTATTATTTATTTGGTCCCTCCGAGTGAGGGCAAATCAGTAATAAGTGTGGGTGCGCGCGTGTGCATGTCTTCCAACCCCCACTTCTTTCTTCCCTTTTTCTTACCTTCTTTGATGGTTAGTATTAGGGCACGTTTAATTTAGCATACCTTATGTTATGCATGCGTGCATTCATGCATTTGTATTGCATGCATTAGGCTCGGTACATCACGCTAACTGCATTTGTATTTCAATTCCAAATTGAATACGTGCATCAATTGATCGCATTTCACATGCCATGTTTAGGATTAAGCTGAGCCTATCTAATTGCATCCTGTATGTGTTGCATTAGTCAAATTGACATGAACTAGGATCACGCATGTTTGCTAACTAGTTTATTGTTTTGGCACGGAGTACGATGTAAGTATTTATGCTTTAACATCCCACATGCGTGTGAGTGTTGCCATGACAGTATGCTTGCCATGCGGCTAAATTCTTATGTGATAAAATTGTTTGAATGCCTGTGGGTGAAGGTTGGATTGTTTGAGTTGGAAAAACTCGTTGAAATCCGTGTGTTAGCCTACTTGCGAGTAGCAAAATTCCAAAACTTTTTCCAAAATAAACGGATATGCAATAGTTATTTCCAAATTAGGCAATCTAGTCTATACTTGTTTGTCGCGCGCATAACATAGTAATTCTAGGCTAATAACCGGAATAAGAACACGTAACGTTCTCAAAAACGGATATCACGGTTAGTAGAGGCCGGTCTTCGGATCGGGCGAGAGGGGGTGCTCATAGCTGACCTTCCCCGATCGTACCCAAACTCCCGAGCCGAGACAACTCCGGTGATGATGGACATGTGGCCTTTGGCACCGAGTCAGGGTTTCCTAAATTCCCCCAAAATAAAATATTTAGGTGGGGACTCTGTATCTGGCAAAGCAGTCCATGTTTGGCACTTCTTTTCAAAAAAATATGTTTCTCAAAACGATTTGCCGGATTTGGACTCTTTGGTTCAGATTAAGAACCGTGATACAAATCGAGTCTGAACTGTAGTAGCGAGGGCTCCCTTCGCGGGCTCGTCTACAGTTTCTGGTGACTCCGCTGGGGATTTTAGAGAGCTTGACTCGAACTCGTGATATCCCGTTTTGATTACACTTATGTGTTTCTTTGCATTGCATGTGCATTGGTGCGCTTAGGAACACAGTGTTTGCCATCTGCCATTCCTGAACGGTTTGCCGGAGGCTTGTCTTGTCAAGGCATGACCATAAGGCTGACCGGTTATGGGCTCTGACAGTATGGGAACACAAACCCCGGTTTTACCGGGGTACCCTTTTCGACCATTCGACCTAGTGCATATCGGATCCATAGTGACCATTCCAAGCTAGGACAGGCTGCTTACCTGATGTTAGGTTGTTTGAAAACCGCTGCGCGCGTAGTGAAACCCTAGCTCCTGACAAAATAGGACAGGGAAACCCTACCCCAACATAGGGGTGTTTTGGCTCTTTCTTACTTGCTATGTGCTTTTGGAGTGTATCTCTACAGGAACACACATACTAGTTTGCAAGATTGAGTATTAGACCTGAGGGCATCAGTATCAGTTTATGAGAATCAGTTATCTGCGGGTATTGGGTTCAGTTTTGGGGACAGTGATTCTGGGGAACAGTGATCAGTAGTAGAGTGCAGTTTTTTGGCTACACCTGTGTTTGATCCGTTTGAGGCTGAAATGCTGCTTGTTTTCCCTTTCAGTTCAGAGAGTTCAGAGAATTGATACAGAATAACCAGTGTTCCCCCTTGCTGAGGCAGGACTTATGACGACGCAGAATTCAGAAGAGTTCATGGTTATGACGACTACATTAGATCAAGGGATCACTCTGCAAAGTGAGACCAACATGGATATGCCACATCCACCCAGGTCGCCTGTTGTGCACCCGGTCTGGACCCCCCAGTTGTATCAGGCTCGTGAGCCCACTACGTTTGAACTTATGGGGATGATAGGTGATCTCCAGAGGTCTGTGGCGGATCTCGCCTACGGAATGTCAGCTTCACCTCCAGCCGCACCATATGCCGGGAGTTTTGTACCCCAGGAGGCCCCGCTTTTGGGGCGAATTGTGATTGAACTTAGCCAACCGGAGATGGCCTCCAGCTACAGCAATAACATGCCAACATCAACCCGAACCCTCGATCAGGCTGAGGCCAGAGGAAAAGACAAAGCAAAGGTAGACGCCGATCCCATTGAGCAACTGCTGTGGGCAGTCGAGGCTTTGAAAGCCGGGGTAATGAATAAGCAACAGATATCCGCAGTCGTGGCAAAAACTGTGAAGGATGCTTTCCCCACTCCACCTGAGGGTAGTTCAAGTCAATCAGGAAATTGGGATAGGCCCCGTCATGCCAGAACAGTTCCTCCTATTCCCGCCCCTACACCCGGGAAAGATCAGAAAGCTAAGGTGGCGCCTGCCGATCCTTTCGCCTGTGCGGCTAGTAAAATTGCTCAGACTCCAAAGTACCTGCCCCGAGGGCGCAGGGCCTTTCATGCTCTCTACATGCCTCTATCTAAGGCACTTCAGATCCTTGCCGAGAGGGGACATCTTAAACCCTTGGAGCCTCGGCCACTCCCGAAGAATCTCCCCGCCACGCATGATGCTGCTCAGTACTGCGCGTACCACCAGCAGACAGGCCATCCAACTGACAATTGTTCCCGCCTCCGTCATGAGGTGCAAGATTTGATTGACAACGAGGTTATCCTCCCGCCCACCTCAGCCAAGTCTGTTACCACCCAGTTATTGGATTTTGAGGACGCAGATGCTGCAAGTATGTGAAGTGAACTGCCTGCGGGCAGTATTCGATATATTTCGGATGTAGCGTCTGGCACGCATTTTTTTAGCATCGGTGAAACTGAGTTTTGTAAATTCTGGCTTGGGTGTCGAATCAGTCTTTTCTTTTGATTCTGTCTCTTTGTCTTGAGTCAGTCTTTTTGCTTAAGGGTCTGTCTTGTTGTATCAAGTCAGTCCCCTTTGTATAGAATACCAGGTGATTCCGGGGTTGTTGTCCCGAACACCGTTTTGTCTTGTAATTACCCGTCTTTTGTTTTTGAGTCTGTTTCTGCCGAGGGGCCAGTTATACCAGCAGATCTGAATGAAACAGCTGTGGCTATCTCATTTTTTTATGCTTGCTTCCAGTATAAGTGCCAGAGGACTTGAATGGACTGACAGTACATCTCGCCTGCTCTCCTGCGCGCCAAACTCATTGCATTAGCCTAAGTTTTTCAAAAACCCCTTTTAACACTGCGGTGATAAAAACGAAGAGGAAGGAATTCCTCGGGTTTTGCAAAATTTTGGTCACTTTGAGAGAAAGAGAAGCATGCTAAGTTTTTTTTTTTAATGAAACCATGCTTGTCGGCGTGAGTACTGGGAAGGACCCTGGCTTGATCCAGATTGGTTCCACACTATCTTCGGCGCGAGCGATTCGTCGCTTTCTTAAAAACTTTCAAAAACAAATGTTTTACGCGGCCCTGTGAAGACCTGTGTGGAACCGCTCTTGAGAATGTACAGCCTAGGATCGCTCTCAACCTCAAGATTCAACCCATCCGTTTCAGACCTTGAACCCGTTCAACAAGTTCAACGGTCAAACGTCATGCAAGGTCCGTATGGCCAGTTCTGAAGTAGCCCTCGAGCAAGAGGCACCCACGCAGAATCAAAAAGAGTTGATCTCGCCGGAAGAAGCTCGTGGAGCAACCGGGATGGATTCTTCTGCAAATCATTGCAATAGCCGTTCTCCCAGACACAGAGAGGCTTCAATTTCAAAAATCATTTGAGAGGCTCGCTGGGTCGAAAACCCGGAAGGGCGACCCAGGCAAAAGTTAGAGCAAGAGAAAAAGACAAAAAAAAGTAAAAAGCAAAAAATACAAAAAGGAAAGACAAGAAAAGAAAAAATGCAATGCAAAAAAAAAAAGAAAAGAAAAAAAAATAAACAGAAAAGGAAAAAGAAAACAAGCTCGCAAGGTTGAAAACCCGTATCGGGCACCTTGGCAAAAGTTAGAGCCTGAAAAGTGAAGGTTAAAATACCCGAGTGTCCCTTAACCGGAACTACGTAAGGCTTGATTCCCATGTTTGGGATACGTAGGCAACTTCATCATGAAGTCCAGCCCCCAACGCTTTCATAGCGTCTCGGTCCATGCAATGGTTTCGACTTCATCCTAAAGTCTAGTCGCCGACACCTTCCAAGGTGATTGTGTCCATATATCTGTATGACCGTCTTCGTCATCTCTGTGTCCAAGAGTTCGACCATCACCGATGAAGACTGTCTGCAGATTGCGGTGGCACCATCCAAACAAGGGGCAACTTTCCGTTGCTGTGCGGCGTTCTTCAAACTAGGGGCAATTTTCCATTACCTCCGATCCGAGGTTGCGCATCTCAAAAGAGTAAGTTCCATGCTCGTTGAGCATCAGCCGTTTGCAAAAATAGTTTTTGAAAATTTTTACTGAGGTTGACTATTTTCTCGAAAACTATCCCATTTTCCAAAACTGGACCATTTTCTTGGACCCCAAAAAGGAAAATTTTCAGTGCTCATAGCCTGACTTGCATGGTTTTCAAACCAAAAATTGAACGAGTACGTTAATCCGACTCACATCTTGATCAAAACTGTTTTAGTGGAAAGCAAAAACAAAAAATGGTCAAAATAATGAACTAGGGGCACAGTTGAGTCAGGTGTTCTGTCTTTTCCCCGTCGTCGACGTACTTGCCAGAAGGGCACTCTACCCACCAGAAGAAATAGCTGTGAGCTAACAGCATCGGGCGTGAACCCGCAACTTTCTATTCATCCATTAATCACCTCGGGGAGGGACAAAAAATGAGAGAATAAAGAATAGAGAGGTGTAAGTTGAGAGAAAAAGCGAGCTAGAGGGTTTTGAGAGAAAAACCGAGCTTGAGTGCCAGAGCGATGTGAGAATCACACAAAATCAGAAAGGGTGGGAAATAATACCCAGAGAAACTGGCTCCTCGTGATCTGAAGCCCCCCCGTCGTTGTTGACGCGCCTGTGTGTCGTGTCTTTTGTTTTGTTTACATCAACCTTTGTTTTAGGTCTCTTCCGAGCGTGTCTCGTTGTGTTTAGGTCGTGTACCTCTTTGTTAGAGTCCTCCCCGCTGTGTTCAGTTGTAGGCTCGATACCCCGGTTAAGAAAACCCCTTTTCCGAAAGTTAATCGTTTATGCTCAGAATGTTGTGACATTCTCTATATTCGATTGTATTTCAACTCCAACTGGTTTCACCTCTGAAGTCCGTCTTGTCAGATTGGGCTGTTTGTTCGGGATGTACTGTGTGCAGAATGAACCGAATGCTGTGTTATGGGCTGTATGCAGATTAATCCCTAGTAGAGTAGGAGCTGAGTGTTCAGAATGTGTAGTGGTTGGTATGGGTTGTTTT
>NW_028129513.1:0-35751 GCF_055761805.1 Camellia sinensis
ACAAAACAGTGGGATCAGGTGCGCAAGATATCGCGACAAAATGCATGCAAAATGCAAGTTTTGTGCACAAAACAGTGCGATGAGGTGCGCAAGATATCGCGACAAACTGCATGCAAAATGCAAGTAATGTGCACAAAACAGTGCGATGAGGTGCGCAAGATATCGCGACAAAATGCATGCAAAATGCAAGTTTTGTGCACAAAACAATGCGATGAGGTGCAAAAGATATCGCGACCAAATGCATGCAAAATGCAAATTTTGTGCCCAAAACAGTGCGATGAGGTGCGCAAGATATCGCAACAAAATGCGTGTAAAATGCAAGTAATGTGCACAAAACAGTGCGATGAGGTGCGCAAGATATCGCGACAAAATGCAGGCAAAATGCAAGTAATGTGCAAAAAACAGTGCGATGAGGTGCGCAAGATATATCGCGACAAAATGCATGCAAAATGCAAGTTATGTGCACAAAATAGTGCGATGAGGTGCGCAAGATATCGCGACAAAATGCATGCAAAATGCAAGTTTTGTGCACAAAACCGTGGGATCAGGTGCGCAAGATATCGCGACAAAATGCATGCAAAATACAAGTTTTGTGCACAAAACAGTGCGATGAGGTGCGCAAGATATCGCGACAAACTGCATGCAAAATGCAAGTAATGTGCACAAAACAGTGCGATGAGGTGCGCAAGATATCGCGACCAAACGCATGCAAAATGCAAGTTTTGTGCACAAAACAGTGCGATGACGTGTGCATGATATCGCGACAAAATGCGTGCAAAATGCAAGTAATGTGCACAAAACAGTGCGATGAGTTGCGCAAGATATCGCGACAAAATGCATGCAAAATGCAAGTAATGTGCAGAAAACAGTGCGATGAGGTGCGCAAGATATATCGCGACAAAATGCATGCAAAATGCAAGTTATGTGCACAAAACAGTGCGATGAGGTTCGCAAGATATCGCGACAAAATGCATGCAAAATGCAAGTTTTGTGTACAAAACAGTAGGATGAGTTGCGCAAGATATCGCGACAAAATGCATGCAAAATGGAAGTAATGTGCACAAAACAGTGCGATGAGGTGCGCAAGATATCGCGAACAATTGCATGCAAAATGCAAGTAATGTGCACAAAACAGTGCGATGAGGTGCGCAAGATATCGCGACAAAATGCATGCAAAATGCAAGTTTTGTGCACAAAACAATGCGATGAGGTGCAAAAGATATCGCGACCAAATGCATGCAAAATGCAAATTTTGTGCCCAAAACAGTGCGATGAGGTGCGCAAGATATCGCAACAAAATGCGTGCAAAATGCAAGTAATGTGCACAAAACAGTGCGATGAGGTGCGCAAGATATCGCGACAAAATGCATGCAAAATGCAAGTAATGTGCACAAAACAGTGCGATGAGGTGCGCAAGATATATCGCGACAAAATGCATGCAAAATGCAAGTTATGTGCACAAAATAGTGCGATGAGGTGCGCAAGATATCGCGACAAAATGCATGCAAAATGCAAGTTTTGTGCACAAAACAGTGGGATCAGGTGCGCAAGATATCGCGACAAAATGCATGCAAAATGCAAGTTTTGTGCACAAAACAGTGCGATGAGGTGCGCAAGATATCGCGACAAACTGCATGCAAAATGCAAGTAATGTGCACAAAACAGTGGGATGAGGTGCGCAAGATATCGCGACAAAATGCATGCAAAATGCAAGTAAGGTGCACAAAACAGTGCGATGAGGTGCGCAAGATATCGCGACAAAATGCATGCAAAATGCAAGTTTTGTGCACAAAACAGTGGGATCAGGTGCGCAAGATATCGCGACAAAATGCATGCAAAATGCAAGTTTTGTGCACAAAACAGTGCGATGAGGTGCGCAAGATATCGCGACAAACTGCATGCAAAATGCAAGTAATGTGCACAAAACAGTGCGATGAGGTGCGCAAGATATCGCGACAAAATGCATGCAAAATGCAAGTAAGGTGCACAAAACAGTGCGATGAGGTGCGCAAGATATCGCGACAAAATGCATGCAAAATGCAAGTTTTGTGCACAAAACAGTGCGATGAGGTGCGCAAGATATCGCGACAAAATGCATGCAAAATGCAAGTTTTGTGCACAAAACAGCGCGATGAGGTGCGCAAGATATCGCGACAAAATGCATGCAAAATGCAAGTTTTGTGCACAAAACAGTGCGATGAGGTGCGCAAGATATCGCGACAAAATGCATGCAAAATGCAAGTAATGTGCACAAAACAGTGCGATGAGGTGCGCAAGATATCGCAACAAAATGCATGCAAAATGCAAGTTTTGTTCACAAAACAGTGCGATGAGGTGCGCAAGATATCGTGACCAAATGTATGGAAAATGCAAGTTTTGTGCACAAAACAGTGCGATGAGGTGCGCAAGATATCGCGACAAAATGCATGCAAAATGCAATTAACGTGCACAAAACAGTGCGATGAGGTGCGCAAGACATCGCGACAAAATGCATGCAAAATGCAAGTAATGTCCACAAAACATTGCGATGAGGTGCGCAAGATACCGCGACAAAATGCATGCAAAATGCAAGTTTTGTGCACAAAACAGTGCGATGAGGTGCGCAAGATATCGCGACCAAATGCATGCAAAATGCAAGTTTTGTGCACAAAACAGTGCGATGACGTGCGCATGATATCGCGACAAAATGCGTGCAAAATGCAAGCAATGTGCACAAAACAGTGCGATGAGTTGCGCAAGATATCGCGACAAAATGCATGCAAAATGCAAGTAATGTGCAGAAAACAGTGCGATGAGGTGCGCAAGATATATCGCGACAAAATGCATGCAAAATGCAAGTTATGTGCACAAAACAGTGCGATGAGGTGCGCAAGATATCGCGACAAAATGCATGCAAAATGCAAGTTTTGTGCGCAAAATGCAAGTTTTGTGCACAAAACAGTGGGATCAGGTGCGCAAGATATCGCGACAAAATGCATGCAAAATGCAAGTTTTGTGCACAAAACAGTGCGATGAGGTGCGCAAGATATCGCGACAAAATGCATGCAAAATGCAAGTTTTGTGCACAAAACAGTGGGATCAGGTGCGCAAGATATCGCGACAAAATGCATGCAAAATGCAAGTTTTGTGCACAAAACAGTGCGATGAGGTGCGCAAGATATCGCGACAAAATGCATGCAAAATGCAAGTAATGTGCACAAAACAGTGCGATGAGGTGCGCAAGATATCGCGACAAAATGCATGCAAAATGCAAGTAATGTGCACAAAACAGTGCGATGAGGTGCGCAAGATATCGCGACAAAATGCATGCAAAATGCAAGTAATGTGCACAAAACAGGGCGATGAGGTGCGCAAGATATCGCGACAAAATGCATTCAAAATGCAAGTTTTGTGCACAAAACAGCGCGATGAGGTGCGCAAGATATCGCGACAAAATGCATGCAAAATGCAAGTTTTGTGCACAGAACAGTGAGATGACGTGCGCAAGATATCGCGACAAAATGCCTGCAAAATGCAAGTAATGTGCACAAAACAGTGCGATGAGGTGCGCAAGATATCGCGACAAAATGCATGCAAAATGCAAGTAATGTGCACAAAACAGTGCGATGAGGTGCGCAAGATATCGCGACAAAATGCATGCAAAATGCAAGTTTTGTGCACAAAACAGTGCGATGAGGTGCGCAAGATATCGCGACAAAATGCATGCAAAATGCAAGTTTTGTGCACAAAACAGTGCGATGAGGTGCGCAAGATATCGCGACAAAATGCATGCAAAATGCAAGTAATGTGCACAAAACAGTGCGATGAGGTGCGCAAGATATCGCGACAAAATGCATGCAAAATGCAAGTAATGTGCACAAAACAGTGCGATGAGGTGCGCAAGATATCGCGACAAAATGCATGCAAAATGCAAGTAATGTGCACAAAACAGGGCGATGAGGTGCGCAAGATATCGCGACAAAATGCATTCAAAATGCAAGTTTTGTGCACAAAACAGCGCGATGAGGTGCGCAAGATATCGCGACAAAATGCATGCAAAATGCAAGTTTTGTGCACAGAACAGTGCGATGAGGTGTGCAAGATATCGCGACAAAATGCCTGCAAAATGCAAGTAATGTGCACAAAACAGTGCGATGAGGTGCGCAAGATATCGCGACAAAATGCATGCAAAATGCAAGTAATGTGCACAAAACAGTGCGATGAGGTGCGCAAGATATCGCGACAAAATGCATGCAAAATGCAAGTTTTGTGCACAAAACAGTGCGATGAGGTGCGCAAGATATCGCGACAAAATGCATGCAAAATGCAAGTTTTGTGCACAAAACAGTGCGATGAGGTGCGCAAGATATCGCGACAAAATGCATGCAAAATGCAAGTAATGTGCACAAAACAGTGCGATGAGGTGCGCAAGATATCGCGACAAAATGCATGCAAAATGCAAGTAATGTGCACAAAACAGTGCGATGAGGTGCGCAAGATATCGCGACAAAATGCATGCAAAATGCAAGTAATGTGCACAAAACAGGGCGATGAGGTGCGCAAGATATCGCGACAAAATGCATTCAAAATGCAAGTTTTGTGCACAAAACAGCGCGATGAGGTGCGCAAGATATCGCGACAAAATGCATGCAAAATGCAAGTTTTGTGCACAGAACAGTGCGATGAGGTGCGCAAGATATCGCGACAAAATGCCTGCAAAATGCAAGTAATGTGCACAAAACAGTGCGATGAGATGCGCAAGATATCGCGACAAAATGCATGCAAAATGCAAGTAATGTGCACAAAACAGTGCGATGAGGTGCGCAAGATATCGCGACAAAATGCATGCAAAATGCAAGTTTTGTGCACAAAACAGTGCGATGAGGTGCGCAAGATATCGCGACAAAATGCATGCAAAATGCAAGTAATGTGCACAAACAGTGCGATGAGGTGCGCAAGATATCGCGACAAAATGCATGCAAAATGCAAGTAATGTGCACAAAACAGTGCGATGAGGTGCGCAAGATATCGCGACAAAATGCATGCAAAATGCAAGTTATGTGCACAAAACAGTGCGATGAGGTGCGCAAGATATCGCGACAAAATGCATGCAAAATGCAAGTAATGTGCACAAAACAGTGCGATGAGGTGCGCAAGATATCGCGACCAAATGCATGCAAAATGCAACTAATGTGCACAAAACAGTGCGATGAGGTGCGCAAGGTATCGCGACCAAATGCATGCAAAATGCAAATTTTGTGCACAAAACAGTGCGATGAGGTGCGCAAGATATCGCGACAAAATGCCTGCAAAATGCAAGTAATGTGCACAAAATAGTGCGACAAGGTGCGCAAGATATCGTGACAAAATGCAAGTAATGTGCACAAAACAGTGCGATGAGATGCGCAAGATATCGCGACAAAATGCATGCAAAATGCAAGTTTTGTGCACAAAACAGTGCGATGAGGTGTGCAAGATATCGCGACCAAATGCATGCAAAATGCAAGTTTTGTGCACAAAACAGTGCGATGAGGTGCGCAAGATATCGCGACAAAATGCATGCAAAATGCAAGTAATGTGCACAAAACAGTGCGATGAGGGGCGCAAGATATCGCGACAAAATGCATGCAAAATGCAAGTTTTGTGCACAAAACAGTGCGATGAGATGCGCAAGATATCGCGACAAAATGCATGCAAAATGCAAGTTTTGTGCACAAAACAGTGCGATGAGGTGCGCAAGATATCGCGACAAAATGCATGCAAAATGCAAGTAATGTGCACAAAACAGTGCGATGAGGTGCGCAAGATATCGCGACAAAATGCATGCAAAATGCAAGTAATGTGCACAAAACAGTGCGATGAGGTGCGCAAGATATCGCGACAAAATGCATGCAAAATGCAAGTTTTGTGCACAAAACAGTGCGATGAGGTGCGCAAGATATCGCGACAAAATGCATGCAAAATGCAAGTAATGTGCACAAAACAGTGCGATGAGGTGCGCAAGATATCGCGACCAAATGCATGCAAAATGCAAGTAATGTGCACAAAACAGTGCGATGAGGTGCGCAAGGTATCGCGACCAAATGCATGCAAAATGCAAATTTTGTGCACAAAACAGTGCGATGAGGTGCGCAAGATATCGCGACAAAATGCCTGCAAAATGCAAGTAATGTGCACAAAACAGTGCGATGAGGTGCGCAAGATATCGCGACAAAATGCATGCAAAATGCAAGTAATGTGCACAAAACAGTGCGATGAGGTGCGCAAGATATCGCGACAAAATGCACGCAAAATGCAAGTTTTGTGCACAAAACAGTGCGATGAGGTGCGCAAGATATCGCGACCAAATGCATGCAAAATGCAAGTAATGTGCACAAAATAGTGCGACAAGGTGCGCAAGATATCGCGACAAAATGCAAGTAATGTGCACAAAATAGTGCGATGAGATGCGCAAGATATCGCGACAAAATGCATGCAAAATGCAAGTTTTGTGCACAAAACAGTGCGATGAGGTGTGCAAGATATCGCGACCAAATGCATGCGAAATGCAAGTTTTGTGCACAAAACAGTGCGATGAGGTGCGCAAGATATCGCGACAAAATGCATGCAAGATGCAAGTAATGTGCACAAAACAGTGCGATGAGGTGCGCAAGATATCGCGACAAAATGCATGCAAAATGCAAGTTTTGTGCACAAAACAGTGCGATGAGATGCGCAAGATATCGCGACAAAATGCATGCAAAATGCAAGTTTTGTGCACAAAACAGTGCGATGAGGTGCGCAAGATATCGCGACAAAATGCATGCAAAATGCAAGTTTTGTGCACAAAACAGTGCGATGAGGTGCGCAAGATATCGCGACAAAATGCATGCAAAATGCAAGTAATGTGCACAAAACAGTGCGATGAGGTGCGCAAGATATCGCGACAAAATGCATGCAAAATGCAAGTTTTGTGCACAAAACAGTGCGATGAGGTGCGCAAGATATCGCGACAAAATGCATGCAAAATGCAAGTAATGTGCACAAAACAGTGCGATGAGGTGCGCAAGATATCGCGACCAAATGCATGCAAAATGCAAGTAATGTGCACAAAACAGTGCGATGAGGTGCGCAAGGTATCCCGACCAAATGCATGCAAAATGCAAATTTTGTGCACAAAACAGTGCGATGAGGTGCGCAAGATATCGCGACAAAATGCCTGCAAAATGCAAGTAATGTGCACAAAACAGTGCGATGAGGTGCGCAAGATATCGCGACAAAATGCATGCAAAATGCAAGTAATGTGCACAAAACAGTGCGATGAGGTCCGCAAGATATCGCGACAAAAGGCATGCAAAATGCAAGTTTTGTGCACAAAACAGTGCGATGAGGTGCGCAAGATATCGCGACAAAATGCATGCAAAATGCAAGTTTTGTGCACAAAACAGTGCGATGAGTTGCGCAAGATATCGCGATTAATTGCATGCAAAATGCAAGTTTTGTGCACAAAACAGTGCGATGAGGTGCGCAAGATATCGCGACCAAATGCATGCAAAATGCAAGTAATGTGCACAAAACAGTGCGATGAGGTGCGCAAGATATCGCGACAAAATGCATGCAAAATGCAAGTAATGTGCACAAAACAGTGCGATGAGGTGCGCAAGATATCGCGACAAAATGCATGCAAAATGCAAGTTTTGTGCACAAAACAGTGCGATGAGGTGCGCAAGATATCGCGACCAAATGCATGCAAAATGCAAGTTTTGTGCACAAAACAGTGCGATGAGGTGCGCAAGATATCGCGACAAAATGCATGCAAAATGCAAGTAATGTGCACAAAACAGTGCGATGAGGTGCGCAAGATATCGCGACAAAATGCATGCAAAATGCAAGTTTTCTGCACAAAACAGTGCGATGAGGTGCGCAAGATATCGCGACAAAATGCATGCAAAATGCTAGTTTTGTGCACAAAACAGTGCGATGAGGTGCGCAAGATATCGCGACAAAATGCATGCAAAATGCAAGTAATGTGCACAAAACAGTGCGATGAGGTGCGCAAGATATCGCGACAAAATGCATGCAAAATGCAAGTTTTGTTCACAAAACAGTGCGATGAGGTGCGCAAGATATCGCGACCAAATGCATGCAAAATGCAAGTTTTGTGCACAAAGTAGTGCGATGAGGTGCGCGAGATATCGCGACAAAATGCATGCAAAATGCAAGTAACGTGCACAAAACAGTGCGATGAGGTGCGCAAGATATCGCGACAAAATGCATGCAAAATGCAAGTAATGTGCACAAAACATTGCGATGAGGTGCGCAAGATATCGCGACAAAATGCATGCAAAATGCAAGTTTTGTGCACAAAACAGTGCGATGAGGTGCGCAAGATATTGCGACCAAATGCATGCAAAATGCAAGTTTTGTGCACAAACAGTGCAATGAGGTGCGCATGATATCGCGACAAAATGCGTGCAAAATGCAAGTAATGTGCACAAAACAGTGCGATGAGTTGCGCAAGATATCGCGACAAAATGCATGCAAAATGCAAGTAATGTGCACAAAACAGTGCGATGAGGTGCGCAAGATATAGCGACAAAATGCATGCAAAATGCAAGTAATGTGCACAAAACAGTGCGATGAGGTGCGCAAGATATCGCGACAAAATGCATGCAAAATGCAAGTTTTGTGCACAAAACAGTGCGATGAGGTGCGCAAGATATCGCGACCAAATGCGTGCAAAATGCAAATTTTGTGCACAAAACAGTGCGATGAGGTGCGCAAGATATCGCGACAAAATGCATGCAAAATGCAAGTTTTGTGCACAAAACAGTGCGATGAGGTGCGCAAGGTATCGCGACCAAATGCATGAAAAATGCAAATTTTGTGCACAAAACAGTGCGATGAGGTGCGCAAGATATCGCGACAAAATGCGTGCAAAATGCAAGTAATGTGCACAAAACAGTGCGATGAGGTGCGCAAGATATCGCGACAAAATGCATGCAAAATGCAAGTAATGTGCACAAAACAGTGCGATGAGGTGCGCAAGATATCGCGACAAAATGCACGCAAAATGCAAGTTTTGTGCACAAAACAGTGCGATGAGGTGCGCAAGATATCGCGACAAAATGCATGCAAAATGCAAGTAAGGTGCACAAAACAGTGCGATGAGGTGCGCAAGATATCGCGACAAAATGCATGCAAAATGCAAGTAATGTGCACAAAACAGTGCGATGAGGTGCGCAAGATATCGCGACAAAATGCATGGAAATTGCAAGTAATGTGCACAAAACAGTGCGATGAGTTGCGCAAGATATCGCGACAAAATGCATGCAAAATGCAAGTTTTGTGCACAAAACAGTGCGATGAGGTGCGCAAGATATCGCGACAAAATGCATGCAAAATGCAAGTAATGTGCACAAAACAGTGCGATGAGGTGCGCAAGATATCGCGACAAAATGCATGCAAAATGCAAGTAATGTGCACAAAACAGTGCGATGAGGTGCGCAAGATATCGCGACAAAATGCATGCAAAATGCAAGTAATGTGCACAAAACAGTGCGATGTGGTGCGCAAGATATCGCGACAAAATGCATGCAAAATGCAAGTAATGTGCACAAAACAGTGCGATGAGGTGCGCAAGATATCGCGACAAAATGCATGCAAAATGCAAGTTTTGTGCACAAAACAGTGCGATGAGCTGCGCAAGATATCGCGACAAAATGCATGCAAAATGGAAGTTTTCTGCACAAAACAGTGCGATGAGGTGCGCAAGATATCGCGACAAAATGCATGCAAAATGCAAGTAATGTGCACAAAATAGTGCGATGAGGTGCGCAAGATATCGCGACAAAATGCATGCAAAATGCAAGTAATGTGCACAAAACAGTGCGATGAGGTGCGCAAGATATCGCGACAAAATGCATGCAAAATGCAAGTTTTGTGCACAAAACAGTGCGATGAGGTGCGCAAGATATCGCGACAAAATGCATGCAAAATGCAAGTTTTGTTCACAAAACAGTGCGATGAGGTGCGCGAGATATCGCGACAAAATGCATGCAAAATGCAAGTAACGTGCACAAAACAGTGCGATGAGGTGCGCAAGATATCGCGACAAAATGCATGCAAAATGCAAGTTTTGTGCACAAAACAGTGCGATGAGGTGCGCAAGATATCGCGACCAAATGCATGCAAAATGCAAGTTTTGTGCACAAAACAGTGCGATGAGGTGCGCAAGATATCGCGACAAAATGCATGCAAAATGCAAGTAATGTGCACAAAACAGTGCGATGAGGTGCGCAAGATATCGCGACAAAATGCATGCAAAATGCAAGTTTTGTGCACAAAATAGTGCGATGAGGTGCGCAAGATATCGCGACAAAATGCATGCAAAATGCTAGTTTTGTGCACAAAACAGTGCGATGAGGTGCGCAAGATATCGCGACAAAATGCATGCAAAATGCAAGTAATGTGCACAAAACAGTGCGATGAGGTGCGCAAGATATCGCGACAAAATGCATGCAAAATGCAAGTTTTGTTCACAAAACAGTGCGATGAGGTGCGCAAGATATCGCGACCAAATGCATGCAAAATGCAAGTTTTGTGCACAAAACAGTGCGATGAGGTGCGCGAGATATCGCGACAAAATGCATGCAAAATGCAAGTAACGTGCACAAAACAGTGCGATGAGGTGCGCCAGATATCGCGACAAAATGCATGCAAAATGCAAGTAATGTGCACAAAACAGTGCGATGAGGTGCGCAAGATGTCGCGACAAAATGCACGCAAAATGCAAGTTTTGTGCACAAAACAGTGCGATGAGGTGCGCAAGATATCGCGACCAAATGCATGCAAAATGCAAGTAATGTGCACAAAATAGTGCGACAAGGTGCGCAAGATATCGCGACAAAATGCAAGTAATGTGCACAAAACAGTGCGATGAGATGCGCAAGATATCGCGACAAAATGCATGCAAAATGCAAGTTTTGTGCACAAAACAGTGCGATGAGGTGTGCAAGATATCGCGACCAAATGCATGCGAAATGCAAGTTTTGTGCACAAAACAGTGCGATGAGGTGCGCAAGATATCGCGACAAAATGCATGCAAAATGCAAGTAATGTGCACAAAACAGTGCGATGAGGTGCGCAAGATATCGCGACAAAATGCATGCAAAATGCAAGTTTTGTGCACAAAACAGTGCGATGAGATGCGCAAGATATCGCGACAAAATGCATGCAAAATGCAAGTTTTGTGCACAAAACAGTGCGATGAGGTGCGCAAGATATCGCGACAAAATGCATGCAAAATGCAAGTAATGTGCACAAAACAGTGCGATGAGGTTCGCAAGATATCGCGACAAAATGCATGCAAAATGCAAGTAATGTGCACAAAACAGTGCGATGAGGTGCGCAAGATATCGCGACAAAATGCATGCAAAATGCAAGTTTTGTGCACAAAACAGTGCGATGAGGTGCGCAAGATATCGCGACAAAATGCATGCAAAATGCAAGTAATGTGCACAAAACAGTGCGATGAGGTGCGCAAGATATCGCGACCAAATGCATGCAAAATGCAAGTAATGTGCACAAAACAGTGCGATGAGGTGCGCAAGGTATCGCGACCAAATGCATGCAAAATGCAAATTTTGTGCACAAAACAGTGCGATGAGGTGCGCAAGATATCGCGACAAAATGCCTGCAAAATGCAAGTAATGTGCACAAAACAGTGCGATGAGGTGCGCAAGATATCGCGACAAAATGCATGCAAAATGCAAGTAATGTGCACAAAACAGTGCGATGAGGTCCGCAAGATATCGCGACAAAATGCATGCAAAATGCAAGTTTTGTGCACAAAACAGTGCGATGAGGTGCGCAAGATATCGCGACAAAATGCATGCAAAATGCAAGTTTTGTGCACAAAACAGTGCGATGAGATGCGCAAGATATCGCGACAAAATGCATGGAAAATGCAAGTTTTGTGCACAAAACAGTGCGATGAGGTGCGCAAGATATCGCGACAAAATGCATGCAAAATGCAAGTAATGTGCACAAAATAGTGCGATGAGGTGCGCAAGATATCGCGACAAAATGCATGCAAAATGGAAGTAATGTGCACAAAACAGTGCGATGAGGTGCGCAAGATATCGCGACAAAATGCATGCAAAATGCAAGTTTTGTGCACAAAACAGTGCGATGAGGTGCGCAAGATATCGCGACCAAATGCATGCAAAATGCAAGTTTTGTGCACAAAACAGTGCGATGAGGTGCGCAAGATATCGCGACAAAATGCATGCAAAATGCAAGTAATGTGCACAAAACAGTGCGATGAGGTGCGCAAGATATCGCGACAAAATGCATGCAAAATGCAAGTTTTCTACAAAAACAGTGCGATGAGGTGCGCAAGATATCGCGACAAAATGCATGCAAAATGCTAGTTTTGTGCACAAAACAGTGCGATGAGGTGCGCAATATATCGCGACAAAATGCATGCAAAATGCAAGTAATGTGCACAAAACAGTGCGATGAGGTGCGCAAGATATCGCGACAAAATGCATGCAAAATGCAAGTTTTGTTCACAAAACAGTGCGATGAGGTGCGCAAGATATCGCGACCAAATGCATGCAAAATGCAAGTTTTGTGCACAAAACAGTGCGATGAGGTGCGCGAGATATCGCGACAAAATGCATGCAAAATGCAAGTAACGTGCACAAAACAGTGCGATGAGGTGCGCAAGATATCGCGACAAAATGCATGCAAAATGCAAGTAATGTGCACAAAACATTGCGATGAGGTGCGCAAGATATCGCGACAAAATGCATGCAAAATGCAAGTTTTGTGCACAAAACAGTGCGATGAGGTGCGCAAGATATCGCGACCAAATGCATGCAAAATGCAAGTTTTGTGCACAAACAGTGCGATGAGGTGCGCATGATATCGCGACAAAATGCGTGCAAAATGCAAGTAATGTGCACAAAACAGTGCGATGAGTTGCGCAAGATATCGCGACAAAATGCCTGCAAAATGCAAGTAATGTGCACAAAACAGTGCGATGAGGTGCGCAAGATATAGCGACAAAATGCATGCAAAATGCAAGTAATGTGCACAAAACAGTGCGATGAGGTGCGCAAGATATCGCGACAAAATGCATGCAAAATGCAAGTTTTGTGCACAAAACAGTGCGATGAGGTGCGCAAGATATCGCGACCAAATGCGTGCAAAATGCAAATTTTGTGCACAAAACAGTGCGATGAGGTGCGCAAGATATCGCGATAAAATGCATGCAAAATGCAAGTTTTGTGCACAAAACAGTGCGATGAGGTGCGCAAGGTATCGCGACCAAATGCATGCAAAATGCAAATTTTGTGCACAAAACAGTGCGATGAGGTGCGCAAGATATCGCGACAAAATGCGTGCAAAATGCAAGTAATGTGCACAAAACAGTGCGATGAGGTGCGCAAGATATCGCGACAAAATGCACGCAAAATGCAAGTTTTGTGCACAAAACAGTGCGATGAGGTGCGCAAGATATCGCGACCAAATGCATGCAAAATGCAAGTAATGTGCACAAAACAGTGCGATGAGGTGCGCAAGATATCGCGACAAAATGCATGCAAAATGCAAGTTTTGTGCACAAAACAGTGCGATGAGGTGCGCAAGATATCGTGACAAAATGCATGCAAAATGCAAGTAATGTGCACAAAACAGTGCGATGAGTTGCGCAAGATATCGCGACAAATTGCATGCAAAATGCAAGTTTTGTGCACAAAACAGTGCGATGAGATGCGCAAGATATCGCGACAAAATGCATGCAAAATGCAAGTAATGTGCACAAAACAGTGCGATGAGGTGCGCAAGATATCACGACAAAATGCATGCAAAATGCAAGTAATGTGCACAAAACAGTGCGATGAGGTGCGCAAGATATCGCGACAAAATGCATGGAAAATGCAAGTAATGTGCACAAAACAGTGCGATGAGGTGCGCAAGATATCGCGACAAAATGCATGCAAAATGCAAGTTTTGTGCACAAAACAGTGCGATGAGGTGCGCAAGATATCGCGACAAAATGCATGCAAAATGCAAGTAATGTGCACAAAACAGTGCGATGAGGTGCGCAAGATATCGCGACAAAATGCATGCAAAATGCAAGTAATGTGCACAAAACAGTGCGATGAGGTGCGCAAGATATCGCGACAAAATGCATGCAAAATGCAAGTTTTGTGCACAAAACAGTGCGATGAGGTGCGCAAGATATCGCGACAAAATGCATGCAAAATGCAAGTAATGTGCACAAAACAGTGCGATGAGGTGCGCAAGATATCGCGACAAAATGCATGCAAAATGCAAGTAATGTGCACAAAACAGGGCGATGAGGTGCGCAAGATATCGCGACAAAATGCATGCAAAATGCAAGTTTTGTGCACAAAACAGCGCGATGAGGTGCGCAAGATATCGCGACAAAATGCATGCAAAATGCAAGTTTTGTGCACAGAACAGTGCGATGAGGTGCGCAAGATATCGCGACAAAATGCCTGCAAAATGCAAGTAATGTGCACAAAACAGTGCGATGAGATGCGCCAGATATCGCGACAAAATGCATGCAAAATGCAAGTAATGTGCACAAAACAGTGCGATGAGGTGCGCAAGATATCGCGACAAAATGCATGCAAAATGCAAGTTTTGTGCACAAAACAGTGCGATGAGGTGCGCAAGATATCGCGACAAAATGCATGCAAAATGCAAGTAATGTGCACAAAACAGTGCGATGAGGTGCGCAAGATATCGCGACAAAATGCATGCAAAATGCAAGTAATGTGCACAAAACAGGGCGATGAGGTGCGCAAGATATCGCGACAAAATGCATGCAAAATGCAAGTTTTGTGCACAAAACAGCGCGATGAGGTGCGCAAGATATCGCGACAAAATGCATGCAAAATGCAAGTTTTGTGCACAGAACAGTGCGATGAGGTGCGCAAGATATCGCGACAAAATGCCTGCAAAATGCAAGTAATGTGCACAAAACAGTGCGATGAGATGCGCCAGATATCGCGACAAAATGCATGCAAAATGCAAGTAATGTGCACAAAACAGTGCGATGAGGTGCGCAAGATATCGCGACAAAATGCATGCAAAATGCAAGTTTTGTGCACAAAACAGTGCGATGAGGTGCGCATGATATCGCGACCAAATGCATGCAAAATGCAAGTTTTGTGCACAAAACAGTGCGATGAGGTGCGCAAGATATCGCGACAAAATGCATGCAAAATGCAAGTAATGTGCACAAAACAGTGCGATGAGGTGCGCAAGATATCGCGACAAAATGCATGCAAAATGCAAGTTTTGTGCACAAAACAGTGCGATGAGGTGCGCAAGATATCGCGACAAAATGCATGCAAAATGCTAGTTTTGTGCACAAAACAGTGCGATGAGGTGCGCAAGATATCGCGACAAAATGCATGCAAAATGCAAGTAATGTGCACAAAACAGTGCGATGAGGTGCGCAAGATATCGCGACAAAATGCATGCAAAATGCAAGTTTTGTTCACAAAACAGTGCGATGAGGTGCGCAAGATATCGCGACCAAATGCATGCAAAATGCAAGTTTTGTGCACAAAACAGTGCGATGAGGTGCGCGAGATATCGCGACAAAATGCATGCAAAATGCAAGTAACGTGCACAAAACAGTGCGATGAGTTGCGCCAGATATCGCGACAAAATGCATGCAAAATGCAAGTAATGTGCACAAAACATTGCGATGAGGTGCGCAAGATATCGCGACAAAATGCATGCAAAATGCAAGTTTTGTGCACAAAACAGTGCGATGAGGTGCGCAAGATATCGCGACCAAATGCATGCAAAATGCAAGTTTTGTGCACAAACAGTGCGATGAGGTGCGCATGATATCGCGACAAAATGCGTGCAAAATGCAAGTAATGTGCACAAAACAGTGCGATGAGTTGCGCAAGATATCGCGACAAAATGCCTGCAAAATGCAAGTAATGTGCACAAAACAGTGCGATGAGGTGCGCAAGATATCGCGACAAAATGCATGCAAAATGCAAGTAATGTGCACAAAACTGTGCGATGAGGAGCGCAAGATATCGGGACAAAATGCATGCAAAATGCAAGTAATGTGCACAAAACAGTGCGATGAGGTGCGCAAGATATCGCGACAAAATGCATGGAAAATGCAAGTTTTGTGCACAAAACAGTGCGATGAGGTGCGCAAGATATCGCGACAAAATGCGTGCAAAATGCAAGTAATGTGCACAAAACAGTGCGATGAGGTGCGCAAGATATCGCGACAAAATGCGTGCAAAATGCAAGTAATGTGCACAAAACAGTGCGATGAGGTGCGCAAGATATCGCGACAAAATGCCTGCAAAATGCAAGTTTTGTGCACAAAACAGTGCGATGAGGTGCGCAAGATATCGCGACACAATGCGTGCAAAATGCAAGTAATGTGCACAAAACAGTGCGATGAGGTGCGCAAGATATCGCGACAAAATGCATGCAAAATGCAAGTTTTGTGCACAAAACAGTGCGATGAGGTGCGCAAGATATCGCGACAAAATGCATGCAAAATGCAAGTAATGTGCACAAAACAGTGCGATGAGCTGCGCAAGATATCGCGACAAAATGCATGCAAAATGCAAGTAATGTGCACAAAACAGTGCGATGAGGTGCGCAAGATATCGCGACAAAATGTATGCAAAATGCAAGTTTTGTGCACAAAACAGTGCGATGAGGTGCGCAAGATATCGCGACAAAATGCATGCAAAATGCAAGTTTTGTTCACAAAACAGTGCGATGAGGTGCGCAAGATATCGCGACCAAATGCATGCAAAATGCAAGTTTTGTGCACAAAACAGTGCGATGAGGTGCGCAAGATATCGCGACCAAATGCATGCAAAATGCAAGTTTTGTGCACAAACAGTGCGATGAGGTGCGCATGATATCGCGACAAAATGCGTGCAAAATGCAAGTAATGTGCACAAAACAGTGCGATGAGGTGCGCAAGATATCGCGACAAAATGCATGCAAAATGCAAGTAATGTGCACAAAACAGTGCGATGAGGTGCGCAAGATATCGCGACAAAATGCATGCAAAATGCAAGTAATGTGCACAAAACAGGGCGATGAGTTGCGCAAGATATCGCGACAAAATGCATGCAAAATGCAAGTTTTGTGCACAAAACAGCGCGATGAGGTGCGCAAGATATCGCGACAAAATGCATGCAAAATGCAAGTAATGTGCACAAAACAGTGCGATGAGGTGCGCAAGATATCGCGACAAAATGCATGCAAAATGCAAGTTTTGTGCACAAAACAGTGCGATGAGGTGCGCAAGATATCGCGACAAAATGCATGCAAAATGCAAGTAATGTGCACAAAACAGTGCGATGAGGTGCGCAAGATATCGCGACAAAATGCATGCAAAATGCGAGTAATGTGCACAAAACAGTGCGATGAGGTGCGCAAGATATCGCGACCAAATGCATGCAAAATGCAAGTAATGTGCACAAAACAGTGCGATGAGGTGCGCAAGGTATCGCGACCAAATGCATGCAAAATGCAAATTTTGTGCACAAAACAGTGCGATGAGGTGCGCAAGATATCGCGACAAAATGCCTGCAAAATGCAAGTAATGTGCACAAAATAGTGCGACAAGGTGCGCAAGATATCGTGACAAAATGCAAGTAATGTGCAAAAAAACAGTGCGATGAGATGCGCAAGATATCGCGACAAAATGCATGCAAAATGCAAGTTTTGTGCACAAAACAGTGCGATGAGGTGTGCAAGATATCGCGACCAAATGCATGCAAAATGCAAGTTTTGTGCACAAAACAGTGCGATGAGGTGCGCAAGATATCACGACAAAATGCATGCAAAATGCAAGTAATGTGCACAAAACAGTGCGATGAGGTGCGCAAGATATCGCGACAAAATGCATGCAAAATGCAAGTAATGTGCACAAAACAGTGCGATGAGGTGCGCAAGATATCGCGACAAAATGCATGCAAAATGCAAGTTTTGTGCACAAAACAGTGCGATGAGATGCGCAAGATATCGCGACAAAATGCATGCAAAATGCAAGTTTTGTGCACAAAACAGTGCGATGAGGTGCGCAAGATATCGCGACAAAATGCATGCAAAATGCAAGTAATGTGCACAAAACAGTGCGATGAGGTGCGCAAGATATCGCGACAAAATGCATGCAAAATGCAAGTAATGTGCACAAAACAGTGCGATGAGGTGCGCAAGATATCGCGACAAAATGCATGCAAAATGCAAGTTTTGTGCACAAAACAGTGCGATGAGGTGCGCAAGATATCGCGACAAAATGCATGCAAAATGCAAGTAATGTGCACAAAACAGTGCGATGAGGTGCGCAAGATATTGCGACCAAATGCATGCAAAATGCAAGTAATGTGCACAAAACAGTGCGATGAGGTGCGCAAGGTATCGCGACCAAATGCATGCAAAATGCAAATTTTGTGCACAAAACAGTGCGATGAGGTGCGCAAGATATCGCGACAAAATGCCTGCAAAATGCAAGTAATGTGCACAAAACAGTGCGATGAGGTGCGCAAGATATCGCGACAAAATGCATGCAAAATGCAAGTAATGTGCACAAAACAGTGCGATGAGGTGCGCAAGATATCGCGACAAAATGCACGCAAAATGCAAGTTTTGTGCACAAAACAGTGCGATGAGGTGCGCAAGATATCGCGACCAAATGCATGCAAAATGCAAGTAATGTGCACAAAATAGTGCGACAAGGTGCGCAAGATATCGCGACAAAATGCAAGTAATGTGCACAAAACAGTGCGATGAGATGCGCAAGATATCGCGACAAAATGCATGCAAAATGCAAGTTTTGTGCACAAAACAGTGCGATGAGGTGTGCAAGATATCGCGACAAAATGCATGCAAAATGCAAGTTTTGTGCACAAAACAGTGCGATGAGGTGCGCAAGATATCGCGACAAAATGCATGCAAAATGCAAGTAATGTGCACAAAACAGTACGATGAGGTGCGCAAGATATCGTGACAAAATGCATGCAAAATGCAAGTAATGTGCACAAAACAGTGCGATGAGGTGCGCAAGATATCGCGACAAAATGCATGCAAAATGCAAGTTTTGTTCACAAAACAGTGCGATGAGGTGCGCAAGATATCGCGACCAAATGCATGGAAAATGCAAGTTTTGTGCACAAAACAGTGCGATGAGGTGCGCGAGATATCGCGACAAAATGCATGCAAAATGCAAGTAACGTGCACAAAACAGTGCGATGAGGTGCGCAAGATATCGCGACAAAATGCATGCAAAATGCAAGTAATGTGCACAAAACATTGCGATGAGGTGCGCAAGATATCGCGACAAAATGCATGCAAAATGCAAGTTTTGTGCACAAAACAGTGCGATGAGGTGCGCAAGATATCGCGACCAAATGCATGCAAAATGCAAGTTTTGTGCACAAACAGTGCGATGAGGTGCGCATGATATCGCGACAAAATGCGTGCAAAATGCAAGTAATGTGCACAAAACAGTGCGATGAGTTGCGCAAGATATCGCGACAAAATGCATGCAAAATGCAAGTAATGTGCACAAAACAGTGCGATGAGGTGCGCAAGATATAGCGACAAAATGCATGCAAAATGCAAGTAATGTGCACAAAACAGTGCGATGAGGTGCGCAAGATATCGCGACAAAATGCATGCAAAATGCAAGTTTTGTGCACAAAACAGTGCGATGAGGTGCGCAAGATATCGCGACCAAATGCGTGCAAAATGCAAATTTTGTGCACAAAACAGTGCGATGAGGTGCGCAAGATATCGCGAGAAAATGCATGCAAAATGCAACTTTTGTGCACAAAACAGTGCGATGAGGTGCGCAAGGTATCGCGACCAAATGCATGCAAAATGCAAATTTTGTGCACAAAACAGTGCGATGAGGTGCGCAAGATATCGCGAGAAAATGCATGCAAAATGCAACTTTTGTGCACAAAACAGTGCGATGAGGTGCGCAAGGTATCGCGACCAAATGCATGCAAAATGCAAATTTTGTGCACAAAACTGTGCGATGAGGTGCGCAAGATATCGCGACAAAATGCATGCAAAATGCAAGTAATGTGCACAAAACAGTGCGATGAGGTGCGCAAGATATCGCGACAAAATGCATGCAAAATGCAAGTAATGTGCACAAAACAGTGCGATGAGGTGCGCAAGATATCGCGAGAAAATGCATGCAAAATGCAACTTTTGTGCACAAAACAGTGCGATGAGGTGCGCAAGGTATCGCGACCAAATGCATGCAAAATGCAAGTTTTGTGCACAAAACAGTGCGATGAGGTGCGCAAGATATCGCGACCAAATGCATGCAAAATGCAAGTAATGTGCACAAAACAGTGCGATGAGGTGCGCAAGATATCGCGACAAAATGCATGCAAAATGCAAGTAATGTGCACAAAACAGTGCGATGAGATGCGCAAGATATCGCGACAAAATGCACGCAAAATGCAAGTTTTGTGCACAAAACAGTGCGATGAGGTGCGCAAGATATCGCGACCAAATGCATGCAAAATGCAAGTTTTGTGCACAAAATAGTGCGATGAGGTGCGCAAGATATCGCGACAAAATGCATGCAAAATGCAAGTAATGTGCACAAACAGTGCGATGAGGTGCGCAAGATATCGCGACAAAATGCATGCAAAATGCAAGTTTTGTGCACAAAACAGTGCGATGAGATGCGCAAGATATCGCGACAAAATGCATGCAAAATGCAAGTTTTGTGCACAAAACAGTGCGATGAGGTGCGCAAGATATCGCGACAAAATGCATGCAAAATGCAAGTAATGTGCACAAAACAGTGCGATGAGGTGCGCAAGATATCGCGACAAAATGCATGCAAAATGCAAGTTTTGTTCACAAAACAGTGCGATGAGGTGCGCAAGATATCGCGACCAAATGCATGCAAAATGCAAGTTTTTTGCACAAAACAGTGCGATGAGGTGCGCGAGATATCGCGACAAAATGCATGCAAAATGCAAGTAACGTGCACAAAACAGTGCGATGAGGTGCGCAAGATATCGCGACAAAATGCATGCAAAATGCAAGTAATGTGCACAAAATATTGCGATGAGGTGCGCAAGATATCGTGACAAAATGCATGCAAAATGCAAGTAATGTGCACAAAACAGTGCGATGAGGTGCGCAAGATATCGCGACCAAATGCATGCAAAATGCAAGTAATGTGCACAACACAATGTGATGAGGTGCGCAAGATATCGCGACAAAATGCATGCAAAATGCAAGTAATGTGCACAAAACAGTGCGATGAGATGCGCAAGATATCGCGACAAAATGCATGCAAAATGCAAGTTTTGTGCACAAAACAGTGCGATGAGGTGCGCAAGATATCGCGACCAAATGCATGCAAAATGCAAGTTTTGTGCACAAAACATTGCGATGAGGTGCGCAAGATATCGCGACCAAATGCATGCAAAATGCAAGTTTTGTGCACAAACAGTGCGATGAGGTGCGCAAGATATCGCGACCAAATGCATGCAAAATGCAAGTTTTGTGCACAAACAGTGCGATGAGGTGCGCATGATATCGCGACAAAATGCGTGCAAAATGCAAGTAATGTGCACAAAACTGTGCGATGAGTTGCGCAAGATATCGCGACAAAATGCCTGCAAAATGCAAGTAATGTGCACAAAACAGTGCGATGAGGTGCGCAAGATATATCGCGACAAAATGCATGCAAAATGCAAGTTATGTGCACAAAACAGTGCGATGAGGTGCGCAAGATAACGTGACAAAATGCATGCAAAATGCAAGTTTTGTGCACAAAACAGTGCGATCAGGTGCGCAAGATATCGCGACAAAATGCATGCAAAATGCAAGTTTTGTGCACAAAACAGTGCGATGAGGTGCGCAAGATATCGCGACAAAATGCACGCAAAATGCAAGTAATGTGCACAAAACAGTGCGATGAGGTGCGCAAGATATCGCGACAAAATGCATGCAAAATGCAAGTTTTGTGCACAAAACAGTGCGATGAGGTGCGCAAGATATCGCGACAAAATGCACGCAAAATGCAAGTTTTGTGCACAAAACAGTGCGATGAGGTGCGCAAGATATCGCGACCAAATGCATGCAAAATGCAAGTAATGTGCACAAAACAGTGCGATGAGGTGCGCAAGATATCGCGACAAAATGCATGCAAAATGCAAGTAATGTGCACAAAACAGTGCGATGAGATGCGCAAGATATCGCGACAAAATGCATGCAAAATGCAAGTTTTGTGCACAAAACAGTGCGATGAGATGCGCAAGATATCGCGACAAAATGCATGCAAAATGCAAGTTTTGTGCACAAAACAGTGCGATGAGGTGCGCAAGATATCGCGACCAAATGCATGCAAAATGCAAGTTTTGTGCACAAAATAGTGCGATGAGGTGCGCAAGATATCGCGACAAAATGCATGCAAAATGCAAGTAATGTGCACAAACAGTGCGATGAGGTGCGCAAGATATCGCGACAAAATGCATGCAAAATGCAAGTTTTGTGCACAAAACAGTGCGATGAGATGCGCAAGATATCGCGACAAAATGCATGCAAAATGCAAGTTTTGTGCACAAAACAGTGCGATGAGGTGCGCAAGATATCGCGACAAAATGCATGCAAAATGCAAGTAATGTGCACAAAACAGTGCGATGAGGTGCGCAAGATATCGCGACAAAATGCATGCAAAATGCAAGTTTTGTTCACAAAACAGTGCGATGAGGTGCGCAAGATGTCGCGACCAAATGCATGCAAAATGCAAGTTTTTTGCACAAAACAGTGCGATGAGGTGCGCGAGATATCGGGACAAAATGCATGCAAAATGCAAGTAATGTGCACAAAACAGTGCGATGAGGTGCGCAAGATATCGCGACAAAATGCATGCAAAATGCAAGTAATGTGCACAAAACAGTGCGACGAGGTGCGCAAGATATCGCGACAAAATGCATGCAAAATGCAAGTAATGTGCACAAAACAGTGCGATGAGGTGCGCAAGATATCGCGACAAAATGCATGCAAAATGCAAGTTTTGTTCACAAAACAGTGCGATGAGGTGCGCAAGATATCGCGACCAAATGCATGCAAAATGCAAGTTTTCTGCACAAAACAGTGCGATGAGGTGCGCAAGATATCGCGACAAAATGCGTGCAAAATGCAAGTAATGTGCACAAAACAGTGCGATGAGGTGCGCAAGATATCGCGACAAAATGCATGCAAAATGCAAGTTTTGTGCACAAAACAGTGCGATGAGGTGCGCAAGATATCGCGACAAAATGCAGGCAAAATGCAAGTTTTGTGCACAAAACAGTGCGATGAGGTGCGCAAGATATCGCGACCAAATGCATGCAAAATGCAAGTAATGTGCACAAAACAGTGCGATGAGGTGCGCAAGATATCGCGACAAAATGCATGCAAAATGCAAGTAATGTGCACAAAACAGTGCGATGAGATGCGCAAGATATCGCGACAAAATGCATGCAAAATGCAAGTTTTGTGCAAAAAACAGTGCGATGAGGTGCGCAAGATATCGCGACCAAATGCATGCAAAATGCAAGTTTTGTGCACAAAACAGTGCGATGAGATGCGCAAGATATCGCGACAAAATGCACGCAAAATGCAAGTAATGTGCACAAAACAGTGCGATGAGGTGCGCAAGATATCGCGACAAAATGCATGCAAAATGCAAATAATGTGCACAAAACAGTGCGATGAGGTGCGCAAGATATCGCGACAAAATGCATGCAAAATGCAAGTAATGTGCACAAAACAGTGCGATGAGGTGCGCAAGATATCGCGACAAAATGCATGCAAAATGCAAGTTTTGTGCACAAAACAGTGCGATGAGGTGCGCAAGATATCGCGACAAAATGCAGGCAAAATGCAAGTTTTGTGCACAAAACAGTGCGATGAGGTACGCAAGATATCGCGACAAAATGCACGCAAAATGCAAGTAATGTGCACAAAACAGTGCGATGAGGTGCGCAAGATATCGCGACAAAATGCATGCAAAATGCAAGTTTTGTGCACAAAACAGTGCGATGAGGTGCGCAAGATATCGCGACAAAATGCAGGCAAAATGCAAGTTTTGTGCACAAAACAGTGCGATGAGGTGCGCAAGATATCGCGACCAAATGCATGCAAAATGCAAGTAATGTGCACAAAACAGTGCGATGAGGTGCGCAAGATATCGCGACAAAATGCATGCAAAATGCAAGTAATGTGCACAAAACAGTGCGATGAGATGCGCAAGATATCGCGACAAAATGCATGCAAAATGCAAGTTTTGTGCAAAAAACAGTGCGATGAGGTGCGCAAGATATCGCGACCAAATGCATGCAAAATGCAAGTTTTGTGCACAAAACAGTGCGATGAGATGCGCAAGATATCGCGACAAAATGCACGCAAAATGCAAGTAATGTGCACAAAACAGTGCGATGAGGTGCGCAAGATATCGCGACAAAATGAATGCAAAATGCAAATAATGTGCACAAAACAGTGCGATGAGGTGCGCAAGATATCGCGACAAAATGCATGCAAAATGCAAGTAATGTGCACAAAACAGGGCGATGAGGTGCGCAAGATATCGGGACAAAATGCATGCAAAATGCAAGTAATGTGCACAAAACAGTGCGATGAGGTGCGCAAGATATCGCGACAAAATGCATGCAAAATGCAAGTTTTGTGCACAAAACAGTGCGATGAGGTGCGCAAGATATCGCGACAAAATGCAGGCAAAATGCAAGTTTTGTGCACAAAACAGTGCGATGAGGTGCGCAAGATATCGCGACCAAATGCATGCAAAATGCAAGTAATGTGCACAAAACAGTGCGATGAGGTGCGCAAGATATCGCGACAAAATGCATGCAAAATGCAAGTAATGTGCACAAAACAGTGCGATGAGATGCGCAAGATATCGCGACAAAATGCATGCAAAATGCAAGTTTTGTGCAAAAAACAGTGCGATGAGGTGCGCAAGATATCGCGACCAAATGCATGCAAAATGCAAGTTTTGTGCACAAAACAGTGCGATGAGATGCGCAAGATATCGCGACAAAATGCACGCAAAATGCAAGTAATGTGCACAAAACAGTGCGATGAGGTGCGCAAGATATCGCGACAAAATGCATGCAAAATGCAAATAATGTGCACAAAACAGTGCGATGAGGTGCGCAAGATATCGCGACAAAATGCATGCAAAATGCAAGTAATGTGCACAAAACAGTGCGATGAGGTGCGCAAGATATCGCGACAAAATGCATGCAAAATGCAAGTTTTGTGCACAAAACAGTGCGATGAGGTGCGCAAGATATCGCGACAAAATGCAGGCAAAATGCAAGTTTTGTGCACAAAACAGTGCGATGAGGTACGCAAGATATCGCGACAAAATGCACGCAAAATGCAAGTAATGTGCACAAAACAGTGCGATGAGGTGCGCAAGATATCGCGACAAAATGCATGCAAAATGCAAGTTTTGTGCACAAAACAGTGCGATGAGGTGCGCAAGATATCGCGACAAAATGCAGGCAAAATGCAAGTTTTGTGCACAAAACAGTGCGATGAGGTGCGCAAGATATCGCGACCAAATGCATGCAAAATGCAAGTAATGTGCACAAAACAGTGCGATGAGGTGCGCAAGATATCGCGACAAAATGCATGCAAAATGCAAGTAATGTGCACAAAACAGTGCGATGAGATGCGCAAGATATCGCGACAAAATGCATGCAAAATGCAAGTTTTGTGCAAAAAACAGTGCGATGAGGTGCGCAAGATATCGCGACCAAATGCATGCAAAATGCAAGTTTTGTGCACAAAACAGTGCGATGAGATGCGCAAGATATCGCGACAAAATGCACGCAAAATGCAAGTAATGTGCACAAAACAGTGCGATGAGGTGCGCAAGATATCGCGACAAAATGCATGCAAAATGCAAATAATGTGCACAAAACAGTGCGATGAGGTGCGCAAGATATCGCGACAAAATGCATGCAAAATGCAAGTAATGTGCACAAAACAGGGCGATGAGGTGCGCAAGATATCGGGACAAAATGCATGCAAAATGCAAGTAATGTGCACAAAACAGTGCGATGAGGTGCGCAAGATATCGCGACAAAATGCATGCAAAATGCAAGTAATGTGCACAAAACAGTGCGACGAGGTGCGCAAGATATCGCGACAAAATGCATGCAAAATGCAAGTAATGTGCACAAAACAGTGCGATGAGGTGCGCAAGATATCGCGACAAAATGCATGCAAAATGCAAGTTTTGTTCACAAAACAGTGCGATGAGGTGCGCAAGATATCGCGACCAAATGCATGCAAAATGCAAGTTTTCTGCACAAAACAGTGCGATGAGGTGCGCAAGATATCGCGACAAAATGCGTGCAAAATGCAAGTAATGTGCACAAAATAGTGCGATGAGGTGCGCAAGATAACGTGACAAAATGCATGCAAAATGCAAGTTTTGTGCACAAAACAGTGCGATCAGGTGCGCAAGATATCGCGACAAAATGCATGCAAAATGCAAGTTTTGTGCACAAAACAGTGCGATGAGGTGCGCAAGATATCGCGACAAAATGCACGCAAAATGCAAGTAATGTGCACAAAACAGTGCGATGAGGTGCGCAAGATATCGCGACAAAATGCATGCAAAATGCAAGTTTTGTGCACAAAACAGTGCGATGAGGTGCGCAAGATATCGCGACAAAATGCAGGCAAAATGCAAGTTTTGTGCACAAAACAGTGCGATGAGGTGCGCAAGATATCGCGACCAAATGCATGCAAAATGCAAGTAATGTGCACAAAACAGTGCGATGAGGTGCGCAAGATATCGCGACAAAATGCATGCAAAATGCAAGTAATGTGCACAAAACAGTGCGATGAGATGCGCAAGATATCGCGACAAAATGCATGCAAAATGCAAGTTTTGTGCAAAAAACAGTGCGATGAGGTGCGCAAGATATCGCGACCAAATGCATGCAAAATGCAAGTTTTGTGCACAAAACAGTGCGATGAGATGCGCAAGATATCGCGACAAAATGCACGCAAAATGCAAGTAATGTGCACAAAACAGTGCGATGAGATGCGCAAGATAACGTGACAAAATGCATGCAAAATGCAAGTTTTGTGCACAAAACAGTGCGATCAGGTGCGCAAGATATCGCGACAAAATGCATGCAAAATGCAAGTTTTGTGCACAAAACAGTGCGATGAGGTGCGCAAGATATCGCGACAAAATGCACGCAAAATGCAAGTAATGTGCACAAAACAGTGCGATGAGGTGCGCAAGATATCGCGACAAAATGCATGCAAAATGCAAGTTTTGTGCACAAAACAGTGCGATGAGGTGCGCAAGATATCGCGACAAAATGCAGGCAAAATGCAAGTTTTGTGCACAAAACAGTGCGATGAGGTGCGCAAGATATCGCGACCAAATGCATGCAAAATGCAAGTAATGTGCACAAAACAGTGCGATGAGGTGCGCAAGATATCGCGACAAAATGCATGCAAAATGCAAGTAATGTGCACAAAACAGTGCGATGAGATGCGCAAGATATCGCGACAAAATGCATGCAAAATGCAAGTTTTGTGCAAAAAAGCAGTGCGATGAGGTGCGCAAGATATCGCGACCAAATGCATGCAAAATGCAAGTTTTGTGCACAAAACAGTGCGATGAGATGCGCAAGATATCGCGACAAAATGCATGCAAAATGCAAGTTTTGTGCACAAAACAGTGCGATGAGGTGCGCAAGATATCGCGACAAAATGCATGCAAAATGCAAGTAATGTGCACAAAACAGTGAGATGAGGTGCGCAAGATATCGCGACAAAATGCATGCAAAATGCAAGTTTTGTTCACAAAACAGTGCGATGAGGTGCGCAAGATATCGCGACCAAATGCATGCAAAATGCAAGTTTTTTGCACAAAACAGTGCGATGAGGTGCGCGAGATATCGCGACAAAATGCATGCAAAATGCAAGTAACGTGCACAAAACAGTGCGATGAGGTGCGCAAGATATCGCGACAAAATGCATGCAAAATGCAAGTAATGTGCACAAAATATTGCGATGAGGTGCGCAAGATATCGGGACAAAATGCATGCAAAATGCAAGTAATGTGCACAAAACAGTGCGATGAGGTGCGCAAGATATCGCGACCAAATGCATGCAAAATGCAAGTAATGTGCACAAAACAATGCGATGAGGTGCGCAAGATATCGCGACAAAATGCATGCAAAATGCAAGTAATGTGCACAAAACAGTGCGATGAGATGCGCAAGATATCGCGACAAAATGCATGCAAAATGCAAGTTTTGTGCACAAAACAGTGCGATGAGGTGCGCAAGATATCGCGACCAAATGCATGCAAAATGCAAGTTTTGTGCACAAAACATTGCGATGAGGTGCGCAAGATATCGCGACAAAATGCATGCAAAATGCAAGTTTTGTTCACAAAACAGTGCGATGAGGTGCGCAAGATATCGCGACCAAATGCATGCAAAATGCAAGTTTTCTGCACAAAACAATGCGATGAGGTGCGCAAGATATCGCGACAAAATGCGTGCAAAATGCAAGTAATGTGCACAAAATAGTGCGATGAGGTGCGCAAGATAACGTGACAAAATGCATGCAAAATGCAAGTTTTGTGCACAAAACAGTGCGATCAGGTGCGCAAGATATCGCGACAAAATGCATGCAAAATGCAAGTTTTGTGCACAAAACAGTGCGATGAGGTGCGCAAGATATCGCGACAAAATGCACGCAAAATGCAAGTAATGTGCACAAAACAGTGCGATGAGGTGCGCAAGATATCGCGACAAAATGCATGCAAAATGCAAGTTTTGTGCACAAAACAGTGCGATGAGGTGCGCAAGATATCGCGACAAAATGCAGGCAAAATGCAAGTTTTGTGCACAAAACAGTGCGATGAGGTGCGCAAGATATCGCGACCAAATGCATGCAAAATGCAAGTAATGTGCACAAAACAGTGCGATGAGGTGCGCAAGATATCGCGACAAAATGCATGCAAAATGCAAGTAATGTGCACAAAACAGTGCGATGAGATGCGCAAGATATCGCGACAAAATGCATGCAAAATGCAAGTTTTGTGCAAAAAACAGTGCGATGAGGTGCGCAAGATATCGCGACCAAATGCATGCAAAATGCAAGTTTTGTGCACAAAACAGTGCGATGAGATGCGCAAGATATCGCGACAAAATGCACGCAAAATGCAAGTAATGTGCACAAAACAGTGCGATGAGATGCGCAAGATAACGTGACAAAATGCATGCAAAATGCAAGTTTTGTGCACAAAACAGTGCGATCAGGTGCGCAAGATATCGCGACAAAATGCATGCAAAATGCAAGTTTTGTGCACAAAACAGTGCGATGAGGTGCGCAAGATATCGCGACAAAATGCACGCAAAATGCAAGTAATGTGCACAAAACAGTGCGATGAGGTGCGCAAGATATCGCGACAAAATGCATGCAAAATGCAAGTTTTGTGCACAAAACAGTGCGATGAGGTGCGCAAGATATCGCGACAAAATGCAGGCAAAATGCAAGTTTTGTGCACAAAACAGTGCGATGAGGTGCGCAAGATATCGCGACCAAATGCATGCAAAATGCAAGTAATGTGCACAAAACAGTGCGATGAGGTGCGCAAGATATCGCGACAAAATGCATGCAAAATGCAAGTAATGTGCACAAAACAGTGCGATGAGATGCGCAAGATATCGCGACAAAATGCATGCAAAATGCAAGTTTTGTGCAAAAAACAGTGCGATGAGGTGCGCAAGATATCGCGACCAAATGCATGCAAAATGCAAGTTTTGTGCACAAAACAGTGCGATGAGATGCGCAAGATATCGCGACAAAATGCATGCAAAATGCAAGTTTTGTGCACAAAACAGTGCGATGAGGTGCGCAAGATATCGCGACAAAATGCATGCAAAATGCAAGTAATGTGCACAAAACAGTGAGATGAGGTGCGCAAGATATCGCGACAAAATGCATGCAAAATGCAAGTTTTGTTCACAAAACAGTGCGATGAGGTGCGCAAGATATCGCGACCAAATGCATGCAAAATGCAAGTTTTTTGCACAAAACAGTGCGATGAGGTGCGCGAGATATCGCGACAAAATGCATGCAAAATGCAAGTAACGTGCACAAAACAGTGCGATGAGGTGCGCAAGATATCGCGACAAAATGCATGCAAAATGCAAGTAATGTGCACAAAATATTGCGATGAGGTGCGCAAGATATCGGGACAAAATGCATGCAAAATGCAAGTAATGTGCACAAAACAGTGCGATGAGGTGCGCAAGATATCGCGACCAAATGCATGCAAAATGCAAGTAATGTGCACAAAACAATGCGATGAGGTGCGCAAGATATCGCGACAAAATGCATGCAAAATGCAAGTAATGTGCACAAAACAGTGCGATGAGATGCGCAAGATATCGCGACAAAATGCATGCAAAATGCAAGTTTTGTGCACAAAACAGTGCGATGAGGTGCGCAAGATATCGCGACCAAATGCATGCAAAATGCAAGTTTTGTGCACAAAACATTGCGATGAGGTGCGCAAGATATCGCGACAAAATGCATGCAAAATGCACGTTTTGTGCACAAAACAGTGCGATGAGGTGCGCAAGATATCGCGACCAAATGCATGCAAAATGCAAGTTTTGTGCACAAACAGTGCGATGGGGTGCGCATGATATCGCGACAAAATGCGTGCAAAATGCAAGTAATGTGCACAAAACTGTGCGATGAGTTGCGCAAGATATCGCGACAAAATGCCTGCAAAATGCAAGTAATGTGCACAAAACAGTGCGATGAGGTGCGCAAGATATATCGCGACAAAATGCATGCAAAATGCAAGTTATGTGCACAAAACAGTGCGATGAGGTGCGCAAGATAACGTGACAAAATGCATGCAAAATGCAAGTTTTGTGCACAAAACAGTGCGATCAGGTGCGCAAGATATCGCGACAAAATGCATGCAAAATGCAAGTTTTGTGCACAAAACAGTGCGATGAGGTGCGCAAGATATCGCGACAAAATGCACGCAAAATGCAAGTAATGTGCACAAAACAGTGCGATGAGGTGCGCAAGATATCGCGACAAAATGCATGCAAAATGCAAGTTTTGTGCACAAAACAGTGCGATGAGGTGCGCAAGATATCGCGACCAAATGCGTGCAAAATGCAAATTTTGTGCACAAAACAGTGCGATGAGGTGCGCAAGATATCGCGACAAAATGCATGCAAAATGCAAGTAATGTGCACAAAACAGTGCGATGAGGTGCGCAAGGTATCGCGACCAAATGCATGCAAAATGCAAATTTTGTGCACAAAACAGTGCGATGAGGTGCGCAAGATATCGCGACAAAATGCGTGCAAAATGTAAGTAATGTGCACAAAACAGTGCGATGAGGTGCGCAAGATATCGCGACAAAATGCATGCAAAATGCAAGTAATGTGCACAAAACAGTGCGATGAGGTGCGCAAGATATCGCGACAAAATGCACGCAAAATGCAAGTTTTGTGCACAAAACAGTGCGATGAGGTGCGCAAGATATCGCGACCAAATGCATGCAAAATGCAAGTAATGTGCACAAAACAGTGCGATGAGGTGCGCAAGATATCGCGACAAAATGCATGCAAAATGCAAGTAATGTGCACAAAACAGTGCGATGAGATGCGCAAGATATCGCGACCAAATGCATGCAAAATGCAAGTTTTGTGCACAAAACAGTGCGATGAGGTGCGCAAGATATCGCGACCAAATGCATGCAAAAGTCAAGTTTTGTGCACAAACAGTGCGATGAGGTGCGCATGATATCGCGACAAAATGCGTACAAAATGCAAGTAATGTGCATAAAACAGTGCGATGAGTTGCGCAAGATATCGCGACAAAATGCATGCAAAATGCAAATAATGTGCACAAAACAGTGCGATGAGGTGCGCAAGATATCGCGACAAAATGCATGCAAAATGCAAGTAATGTGCACAAAACAGGGCGATGAGGTGCGCAAGATATCGGGACAAAATGCATGCAAAATGCAAGTAATGTGCACAAAACAGTGCGATGAGGTGCGCAAGATATCGCGACAAAATGCATGCAAAATGCAAGTAATATGCACAAAACAGTGCGACGAGGTGCGCAAGATATCGCGACAAAATGCATGCAAAATGCAAGTAATGTGCACAAAACAGTGCGATGAGGTGCGCAAGATATCGCGACAAAATGCATGCAAAATGCAAGTTTTGTTCACAAAACAGTGCGATGAGGTGCGCAAGATATCGCGACCAAATGCATGCAAAATGCAAGTTTTCTGCACAAAACAGTGCGATGAGGTGCGCAAGATATCGCGACAAAATGCATGCAAAATGCAAGTAATGTGCACAAACAGTGCGATGAGGTGCGCAAGATATCGCGACAAAATGCATGCAAAATGCAAGTTTTGTGCACAAAACAGTGCGATGAGATGCGCAAGATATCGCGACAAAATGCATACAAAATGCAAGTTTTGTGCACAAAACAGTGCGATGAGATGCGCAAGATATCGCGACAAAATGCATGCAAAATGCAAGTAATGTGCACAAAACAGTGCGATGAGGTGCGCAAGATATCGCGACAAAATGCATGCAAAATGCAAGTAATGTGCACAAAACAGGGCGATGAGGTGCGCAAGATATCGGGACAAAATGCATGCAAAATGCAAGTAATGTGCACAAAACAGTGCGATGAGGTGCGCAAGATATCGCGACAAAATGCATGCAAAATGCAAGTAATATGCACAAAACAGTGCGACGAGGTGCGCAAGATATCGCGACAAAATGCATGCAAAATGCAAGTAATGTGCACAAAACAGTGCGATGAGGTGCGCAAGATATCGCGACAAAATGCATGCAAAATGCAAGTTTTGTGCACAAAACAGTGCGATGAGGTGCGCAAGATATCGCGACAAAATGCATGCAACATGCAAGTAATGTGCACAAAACAGTGCAATGAGGTGCGCAAGATATCGCGACAAAATGCATGCAAAATGCAAGTAATGTGCACAAAACAGTGCGATGAGGTGCGCAAGATATCGCGACAAAATGCATGCAAAATGCAAGTAATGTGCACAAAACAGTGCGATGAGGTGCGCAAGATATCGCGACAAAATGCATGCAAAATGCAAGTTTTGTGCGCAAAATGCAAGTTTTGTGTACAAAACAGTGCGATGAGGTGCGCAAGATATCGCGACAAAATGCATGCAAAATGCAAGTAATGTGCAGAAAACAGTGCGATGAGGTGCGCAAGATATCGCGACAAAATGCATGCAACATGCAAGTAATGTGCACAAAACAGTGCAATGAGGTGCGCAAGATATCGCGACAAAATGCATGCAAAATGCAAGTAATGTGCACAAAACAGTGCGATGAGGTGCGCAAGATATCGCTACAAAATGCATGCAAAATGCAAGTTTTGTGCACAAAACAGTGCGATGAGGTGCGCAAGATATTGCGACCAAATGCGTGCAAAATGCAAATTTTCTGCACAAAACAGTGCGATGAGGTGCGCAAGATATCGCGACAAAATGCATGCAAAATGCAAGTAATGTGCACAAAACAGTGCGATGAGGTGCGCAAGGTATCGCGACCAAATGCATGCAAAATGCAAATTTTGTGCACAAAACAGTGCGATGAGGTGCGCAAGATATCGCGACAAAATGCGTGCAAAATGTAAGTAATGTGCACAAAACAGTGCGATGAGGTGCGCAAGATATCGCGACAAAATGCATGCAAAATGCAAGTAATGTGCACAAAACAGTGCGATGAGGTGCGCAAGATATCGCGACAAAATGCACGCAAAATGCAAGTTTTGTGCACAAAACAGTGCGATGAGGTGCGCAATATATCGCGACCAAATGCATGCAAAATGCAAGTAATGTGCACAAAACAGTGCGATGAGGTGCGCAAGATATCGCGACAAAATGCATGCAAAATGCAAGTTTTGTTCACAAAACAGTGCGATGAGGTGCGCAAGATATCGCGACCAAATGCATGCAAAATGCAAGTTTTCTGCACAAAACAGTGCGATGAGGTGCGCAAGATATCGCGACAAAATGCGTGCAAAATGCAAGTAATGTGCACAAAACAGTGCGATGAGATGCGCAAGATATCGCGACAAAATGCATGCAAAATGCAAGTTTTGTGCACAAAACAGTGCGATGAGGTGCGCAAGATATCGCGACCAAATGCATGCAAAATGCAAGTTTTGTGCACAAAACAGTGCGATGAGGTGCGCAAGATATCGCGACAAAATGCATGCAAAATGCAAGTAATGTGCACAAACAGTGCGATGAGGTGCGCAAGATATCGCGACAAAATGCATGCAAAATGCAAGTTTTGTGCACAAAACAGTGCGATGAGATGCGCAAGATATCGCGACAAAATGCATACAAAATGCAAGTTTTGTGCACAAAACAGTGCGATGAGATGCGCAAGATATCGCGACAAAATGCATGCAAAATGCAAGTAATGTGCACAAAACAGTGCGATGAGGTGCGCAAGATATCGCGACAAAATGCATGCAAAATGCAAGTTTTGTTCACAAAACAGTGCGATGAGGTGCGCAAGATATCGTGACCAAATGCATGCAAAATGCAAGTTTTTTGCACAAAACAGTGCGATGAGGTGTGCGAGATATCGCGACAAAATGCATGCAAAATGCAAGTAACGTGCACAAAACAGTGCGATGAGGTGCGCAAGATATCGCGACAAAATGCATGCAAAATGCAAGTAATGTGCACAAAACATTGCGATGAGGTGCGCAAGATATCGTGACAAAATGCATGCAAAATGCAAGTTTTGTGCACAAAACAGCGCGATGAGGTGCGCAAGATATCGCGACCAAATGCATGCAAAATGCAAGTTTTGTGCACAAACAGTGCGATGAGGTGCGCATGATATCGCGACAAAATGCGTACAAAATGCAAGTAATGTGCATAAAACAGTGCGATGAGTTGCGCAAGATATCGCGACAAAATGCATGCAAAATGCAAATAATGTGCACAAAACAGTGCGATGAGGTGCGCAAGATATCGCGACAAAATGCATGCAAAATGCAAGTAATGTGCACAAAACAGTGCGATGAGGTGCGCAAGATATCGCGACAAAATGCATGCAAAATGCAAGTAATGTGCACAAAACAGTGCGATGAGGTGCGCAAGATATCGCGACAAAATGCATGCAAAATGCAAATATTGTGCACAAAACAGTGCGATGAGGTGCGCAAGATATCGCGACAAAATGCATGCAAAATGCAAGTAATGTGCACAAAACAGTGCGATGAGGTGCGCAAGATATCGCGACAAAATGCATGCAAAATGCAAGTAATGTGCACAAAACAGTGCGATGAGGTGCGCAAGATATCGCGACAAAATGCATGCAAAATGCAAGTTTTGTTCACAAAACAGTGCGATGAGGTGCGCCAGATATCGCGACCAAATGCATGCAAAATGCAAGTTTTCGGCACAAAACAGTGCGATGAGGTGCGCAAGATATCGCGACAAAATGCGTGCAAAATGCAAGTAATGTGCACAAAATAGTGCGATGAGGTGCGCAAGACATCGCGACAAAATGCGTGCAAAATGCAAGTTTTGTGCACAAAACAGTGCGATGAGGTGCGCAAGATATCGCGACAAAATGCATGCAACATGCAAGTAAT